>NW_006263643.1:183043-184790 GCF_000469605.1 Apis dorsata | reverse complement strand
AAAAAGCGGCGGCGAGAAGCAGGAGAGAAGCGGATAAGTCGCCACCTGCCACGAATAGGCAGATGTGCCGGGTCCGGCGCGACCGACGTCCTCGAATTGCCTCCTGGTCTTCGACAGGACCCAACGCTGGCTTACACGGAAGAGAAACACCAATTAAATGATAATGCTGCGGAAAGTGAGCCGCTTCGAAACTGTTTATCGACGTGTTTAGTTTCGAGTAACGGTGCGATGAGGCTTTGATGTTACAGGGACAATTCGCGTGAGTGAACGATCAAAATGTTTTGCAATGGATTGTAGATTCGGTACTGTTTTGGCAAAAGTACGAAAAGTTTATTATGAATGAGCTTATTAGAATTTTTTTTGTTTTAATATTTTAGGTATTGCATTTAGATGTAATGATTGTTTATGAAATGATAAAATAATCACTATGCTTTCATATCAAGTATTCAATTAAACAATTATATTATATCGACACTTGTTATTTACCACCGGTCGATTAATAGGTTTTATACCGCCAGCGTTTATTGACTTTAGTTATCGACCGGTAGGCTATTAATTTAGTTTTTTACTGTTAGAGGCCGTAGTAAAAAAATTGTTAAACACATTCACAGTTATGCTGTCAGTAATAATAATGTTTTATTTAGATCATTTGACAGAGTATTCTAGATATTAAAATTCTAATTTGAATAGTAAAGATAATGATGAATGATTTATCCGTGATGATATTCGATATTAATATTCGAAGATTTACTAAATTATTCCTACAATATATTGATTTAGAAAATGATATTGATATAACTGATAATATTTCAAAAGCAATGAATAGAATGACATTTGAAGTTTTTATTTCTACGTAATAATCAAAATTTTCAATATTATCAAATAATTTAAGCTTGAATTGACCAATCTATTGTATGTATCTATTTACAATGAATAATATCACAGTATGATTCAAAAAATAATAATTTTAATACTAAGATATAATAGATCTATAATATCTAACTAAATATATAAAAGAATAAAAAAAATATTATAAAAATAATCAAATCATTATATATTATATATGTATAATTATGTTTCTATTTTAAAAAAATAAAAATTAATATTAATCTTATTAAAAGTATCTGTATATTTTTATATGCTAATATATGCGAAAATAATAAATTGAATCAATTAATTGATTTAATATAAAATAATTCGAGGTCGAAATAAAATTGAAAGTTTTAAATGAATTATGAAAAGTATATGAATGATGGAAATTTGAAAATTTACATAGATTTTAGAAGAATAAAAAATTAAAGAAAATAAAATTTGAAGAATAATTATAATCACGTTCTAATTATTAGACATCGTATAATAATGGAATAGTATGATCGATATCGTAAAACTATGCAACAGCATATTCATATATGATCAGTTTTTTTTACATTTCAAAAATTAACAACTTAAAATTATATATTCTTTTTATGCTTATATTTTATTCTTATTATGAAACAAACGAAAATTCAATTTCATTTTCAGACAATGCAATTGATAAATATTGTGTCATCACATTTGTTATCAATTTGGATATGCTTATTAAAATTTCTTTTATTTTTGACATGTAATTTAAATGCAGTTTTTTAATTGATTTGATTATTTTATCTTTTATATGAATTTAATTTTTTATCTCTGTATATATTTTTGTTTTATCAATGTAAGTTATTTATTATTTTCATTTTATACAATTTTCCTTCATATCTGTATG
>NW_006263643.1:176013-182983 GCF_000469605.1 Apis dorsata | reverse complement strand
TATATATATATATATATTATAATATAAATATGATATATTTATTATAATATAAATATAATATATAATATATATTAATATATCTGTATAGTTTATGTTCTAAATTTATCATATGCTATATATAATTGCTGTTTTAATTATTAATAAATTAATTATTGAATATTAAAGATAAATCAATAACCGATTTATTATATATGAATACATATATGAATACATGAATATACATAATAATATTACACAAAATTATAAAATAATTGATTCAACAAGTGACTAATTCACCATAATCAATAAACTAATATTATTATAATAACTTATGCATAGTGAATCATTTGAAGATTATCTATCTAATGATGCTTAATCAGCACAAGATTAACATCGATATATTCACATTATATGTATATATTTTAATAGAACAGCATTCATTTAACAACAGTCTTTATCAACATATCTTTTCAATAACAATTTTTGTTCTTACAATATCGTTGTGATTATATCTGTTTTTTTAACTGTGCAAATATATGATTGATATTACAAGAACTAATTCAAAAAATATGATTTTTAATCGATTTTGTTATTTTATATGATATTAATAATAATTACGAAATTGTTATTCTCTTTAATTTATACTGAATCTAAACCAAATTTCTTCATTCAAAATTATTTTCATTATTTTCATATCATGAAAATAAAGTAAAAAACATTATTTATCGTGTAAAAAATACACGAAATTTATTTTGTTTATTCTCTCTAAATTTAAAAAATATATTTATAAAATCGATGAAAATAAGCGATTCGTAACACGACATAATAACAAAAAAAAAAATTTTACCTCTATATTTCTTTCCATCTAACTGCTTAGCATCTCCAATCACGAGTGGAATAACAAGTGCATCGATACCAACTGATCACTATTTTCCATCTCGCCTATACGACGCGATGCATAATTCATTCACTCGTTCAAAAAATTCGATGCGAATTTTCGTTCTACTCCAGCTACTCCAGCCACAAATCCTCGGCAGACTCGTCGTCTAGAAATCCACTAGATCCCTTCGTATCCACGATATCCATCGTTCTCTGGATCCTGGGATTTCGGGATCACAGGAAGCAGGCGAGGAACGGGGATCCCGTTGTTACCAAGTGAACGTATTAAGGGTGGTAGGAGGCTCGACAGATGTTGAAAATTTCAGAGAGGAGGAAAGAAAGAAAGAAAGAAGTGGAGGCGATTGTGGTCAAGAGAGAGAAGGACGGAGAGAAGGGAGTGGAAGGGAGATAGAGAACATTGGTGAGAAGACAATGGCGTATGGTGGCGCGTGGCTGTCCACGGTTGCTGCGGTGGGGATAAATACAGGGTGTAGGAGACACTTAAGACGATGATGACGATGACGGGAGGAAGAGAGATTGCGGCGAAGCTTTAGGAGTCCGGGGTGCATTGAACCGCGTGTCCCTCTTATCTCTCTGAGAGCATCATTCGGGAAATGAAAAAAGGCATCCAGCGTTCCAAACGCGATGTCTGCCTGGTCTAATTGAGAAAATATTGCGGCGTATTATCAGAGGGTCCTTTGAGAGGGTTTCTTTTTTTGGGGTCGTATGTTATGCAAGTGTGTATCATGGAATGTTTCTTTTTTTCTTTTGGAAATGGCTGGTAATGTTGTGACGTATGATATTTGGTTAATGTATTCGTGACGTGGGCGTCGTATGCGTTATTTCTTATTCCATGGCAGTTGGTTCCGTATCGTGAAATGTTTTCGAGAAATGTGAAAAAATGAAAGGGAATTTTTTCATATATTTAGCTTTTTTCTTTTGTGTGCATTTTTCACTATTTTATTTATCAATTTTTTTTAATGCTGTTAAAATCTTACTGAAATTGTATGATTCACAAATGATTATTCTTTTTCGCATTTTTTTTTTTTATAAATGAAAGAAGAAAGAAGAATAAATGAAAGAAGAATAATAGTCACTGAAATGCCGAGAATGAGTCACTTGAAAAATTAAAATTTAAAATTGGAAATTTTTCGAAAAATACGAAATTTTTTAATACTTTTAAAACTTTCGAAACTAAGGAAAAATTTGTATAAAAGTTAATTTCCAGAAATCAAAATTTATTAAAATTTTAATTTTTAAGTAAATATTTTTTGAAAGAAGAAAAAAAAAGACATTTTCAGATTTCGAAAATTTTGAGATTTTATAAAATTTTGAATTCGAGTTTCACGAATCAATTCAGGAAAATCAGATCAAATTAAATACGTAATTAATTTATACTTAAAATTAATAAAAAAAACTACACTCTATGCGTTTTTGTATACATATTATTAATAATATTATGTGCTTAGCATAAATTCATTTTGATTTATAAATATTTGAATTACTTTTCTTGTTTTTTTATTATTAGTAAAGAAAAAATCAAATATATAACAAAAACTAGTAAAACATATATTGTACCTATTAACAATATTATTTACATTCATCCATCATCGTCATCTTTTATTTACAAATTTTCTTCCTTTTCTACTTTTTATCAATAAGAAAGAAAAAACCAAATATCTATAAATTTACTTTAATTACTAAAGAAATACTCATTGCTCTTATTAACAATGTGTATTACTCATATTCATCCACCATTTGATTCATGAATATTCGCCGCCATATTTATCTTCAAGCACCGCCACAATAAAAAAAAAGGAAAAAAAAAATTACACGCGCCCTTATGACCTATCGACTCGTTCGATCTCCCTTAGAAACGCGCGCATGCCGGAATCCCTTTCACCTCTCAGTAGTCGCTAACAATGTTTTCCAAATACCACGAGATATTGTTTCGAGATAAAAACCTGTCGAACGCCGATCGTATGGGTACCGATCATCACCAGCTGACTCGTTTTGGCACGTGCCATGTTCCTCTCGAAACCGAGTCATGGCGAACTGGTTCGCCTTCTTTCCACTTTATTAACGGGGCCATCATGTTGCTTGACCACGTGTTCTCCGTGGTACGATAAAAATCGCCATAAAAAGAAAGAAAAAAAAAAAAAGAAAAAGAAACGCAACGTTAATGCAATTTTCGGACGGATGGATCGAATCGTTGGTTGGATGATCTTCCTTTGTGCCCTGGTTCGGGAAAGACAATGGATTTGATCGTTCAGAATTTGTCGGGATACGCTGACCAACGTCCATTGTCGTAGCCATTTGGTATCGAAGTCGTAAACATCCGGACAATCGATCTTAACGATCCGATGATTTTATGGGCGATCGTTGATAGCCAAAGTTGTGGACGTTGAGAGATATCGTAAATTAGGGGAACATTAGTGGTACTAGATGAAAGTAAAGTAGTATTATTGTTTCTTTTAACATTGCAAAATTTTTGTTAAAATAAATATTTTTGTTTGGCTCGTTTTTAATTTTCAATATAATGTAATAGAATTTTTTTTTTTGGAAATGAAATGTTGAATATAGCCTGAAATAAGAATAGAAATAAAAAAAAAGTTTACGAGCCGAGTTTATTGTGCTTTATTATCGAATATTGTGTGCACTAGATATATTTCACATATCTTTTATTTGTTATCTCAAAATAAAAATAAGACTGTTTTATTAAAAAATTTTCTGTACGAAATATAGTAAATCATTTATAAGATATAATAAGAAAGAAACTTAAATATAATGCAGTAAATATATTTAGAAGCAAAAATTGTTTTAGAACAAAAATTGTTTCTGAAGTTTATTTATTTATAGAAAAATTAAAAATCAATACAAAAAATATAAAATTTGAAGTATTTATTATTTAAATATTATTATTATTTCTTATTAATTTTAAAATAAAATAATTATCTGATAAAATGAGTAAAAACAAAGTAAATATATTAAAAATAAGGAAAGCAACTTTATATAATCATATGATCCCAAGATATTACAATTTCAGACATAAATACTATAATAATATTAATAATACTATATAATACTATATAATATTAATAAATACTATATAATATTAATATTATTTTCATGATATACCAATATTATTATGATTATAAAATAACATTGATAATTAATTAACAAAAAATAAAGTAAAGAAAAAAATTTTACATTTTTAATTTTATTAAAATTATGATATTTTACTTTATTAACATAAACATAAACATTTTTATCTTTGTACCATGTACAACAAAATATTACCAAATTTACAATAATTAATTATATATTGTATGAATTATTAGATTAATTTTAGAGAAATCACGGAGTAAAATAATGAAAAGGAATGAGTAGGATGATTTTACGGGTGAAATTTAGTGAAGTGAGATGAATAGAGAGGTCAGAGTTTACATAGTGTTTCTGCGGTTAAAAAGGATATCCATTTTGGATTATTTGTAAAGTTTCGTAGATAAAGAAAATGGATTTCATACACTGATGAGTCATAAGATTTTTGCCTGTATATGTATATATGTGTTTAAATCTTTGATACTATATTATTTAGTTTATTGGAATGGAAATTTATTTGAAAGTAATTGTCTAAAAATAGTTTTGACTCTCAACAAGTATTTATTTTCAGTAAATAATTCTTAAGAATAATTCGTGAAATTTTTTATTCTGAAATATATTATCTTACTTAGTAGAGATAATTTTTAAATTTTTTAATAAATTCAAAAATTAAAATTTTTTATTTTAATAAAACTTCAGGATAAATAGAAAATAAAAGGCCATATTAAACATATTATAGGAAAAAATAATTGCATTTAGCGAGAAATAAGGAATAATTTATTTTATCAAATATCTAAAAATTTTTTGTCCCAAATATGAACCAACATTGCAAAAAGAAAGAATACACGTTTAATATTTTTCAATACTTTAATTCTTTAATTACTTTAATTTGCCTTTGTAAAATATATAATTTAATATTTTATATAACTTGTATTTATTCCAATTAATATTAGATATATAATTTCTAAGATATTCTAATATATTCTAAGATTTTTAAAATACATATAATTTTCTAGTTAAAATAATTTCCTTTGTTAGCATAAAATTTGAAAAATACTCATCTCTCACAGGCATATCAACTCATAAAATTGAAGCTAACTCTATCAACTACAAACTTAACCAAATTACTTAATTATAAGTCGAGCTTTAATTTACCACAAAATGGCACCACAAGTTAGTTCATTTCTCTTTTTAATGTTCCTCCAAGGAAGAATGCAGATCACGAATGCTATAATATATTGTTCGATAACGATCGAAGATTCAGTGTCCTCGCGAGGGATGAATTCCAAAGAAAGCAGAAGCTGTTAGCGACAATGTGTAACGAGGATGAAATCTCTTGTTACCTGAAAAATTTCAGGATCGTGCCTTCGGTTTTCTCGTCTCATTGACTCGAGGATCTTCGAGGCACGTGGTGCACAGATTTCGGCTCGAACAAAAACCTAGGGGACACTAGACGCGCTCTTAGACCTTTGAAGAGGAAAGAAGTAGCTAGTGCAATCCACCTACAAGACGTTTCAGGTATATATGGCAGGTTCGATGAAGGTACCTGTTTTTTTCTTCGTTCTTTAAAGTCTGAAATTTGTATATGTGATTTTTTTTAATTATATCTCGACAAATTTGTTATGATTTACAATCAGTGCTGTTATTAATTTAATGTTATTTAATTATAATTTAATTATAATTTGATATGTGATTTAATATGTTTTGCAATGTTTACTTTCATAGTTACAATTATATAAGAAATATTTTTTAATTTTTATTTCCATAAAATGAAATAAAGATTTTTAAAAAATAAATATTTTTTTTAAAAAATATATGAATATTTTATTTCATAAATAAGTTCAAAATTAATTACATTAATATAAAGACATTTGATAATAGTATTCAATTTAATGAAAATAAAGTATAAAATTGATTTTATCACAAATTTATCTTTCTTGCTTTTTTTAATGCAAATTTAAATTTTTGCAAATATCTTTTTTTTATAGATAATAATGCAAGATTATTTAATTAATTTTAATTTAAAAAATTCTTTGATATCATAATTATAAGCAGATTTAAAATAATTCTTAAAGTTATATAAAAATTAGGAAATGAAGATATTATTTTTTATTATTATTTATGATATAAAATATATAAATATTTAAATTATGATTAAATATTACAAATTCTATTTTGAGCTGAGTATAAAGATAGTTTACTGTAACACAAATGATATTATAAAGTATAAAATTAACTCGATTGTTGAATACTAAAAACTTTTCTAAAATATTTTTTTACATTATAATAATCTATGTTTTATGAAAAAAATTATTTCGAAAAATTTCGAATGTTCTTTTTTTAGATATTTATTCATTTTTCTAACATTTTTGAAAATTTAATTTAACCTTTTTCTCATGTAATGAAATTATAATAATGATGTTAAATATTGACTGTAATCCAATATCCTTTTTTAGACATATATATTTTTCATCCATATTATTATTTTTATTATTCATATTATTATTATATCCATATATATTGTAGAATCATAAAATTAAAATTTAGAAAAGTTATATTTTTAGAATGTTCTACATGTATGTAATTACATTTTAATTACATTATGTATAAATCGTATTTTTATTTTCTGCATAGAAGAAATATCGAATTCAAATTTTCCATTTCTTTTATTTAATTCAAAAGAAAAATATCTAAATTTCTTTAATAGATAACAAAATGTTGTAAAAAAATTTATTTTCGAAGTTATAATAAAAACACAATATCTTTCATACATCTTTACCTTACTCACTATCAAATTATTATTACAAAATCTAATACTAAATTTTGATATCAATAAAATAAAAATAAATTGTAAAAAAAAAACTACTTAATTACTTCCATTAACAAATGGTCTAATGTATTAATGATATTTAAAAACACTCATTAGAAGTAAAAACTTCCACTATCAAAACTTCCACTAAAAAGAAAGAAGTCTAATTCACATTCCAACTTTAGTCCATTTACTTGAGAG
>NW_006263643.1:168449-175849 GCF_000469605.1 Apis dorsata | reverse complement strand
AAAAAAAAAAAAAAAAAAAAAGAAAAAAAGAAAAAAGGAAGAAAAAAGACGACCAAAAAAAGAAAAAATTGTCACGACCAGGTTTGCCTCCCATAAGCCACCACGGAATCTGCAGAAAGCTATGGAGAAAAAAAAAAAGAAGGGAGGAGGGTTTGCCGAAGAGGGTGACGGGTTCTTCCGCAGAACGAGCGGACACGGTGTTTTCTTCATCCTCGTCGTTGACCCCTGCTTCCCTCCTTTATACTTTGGGGGTGGGCGCGGGGGTAATATAAAGTGGGTGGATGAAATGAATGGGATATGTTGTGAGCGGTTCGGTTGAGTATTGTTGATCGAACAATGCCGTCTGGCTTGTACACGTCGAGAGAGACCCCAGGAGGCAGCTGACATTCTCTGACTGCGAGGAAGAGCACCTCCGGCTAGCAACAACCGGTTAATAAAGTTATCTTGGTCGAAGCGATTTTTAGATGAAGATATTTTTACTTTTTTTTTTATTCTGAATTTTTTTTTTAGGAATTTATGATCTAGAATTGTAGATAGAATTAGAAATGTATCAACTTGTTAAAAGTAAAATAAACAAATTCTTAATTTTGTAAGACTTTCGATATACGTAACTTTATTGAAAATATTAATAATTCTTTAAGGACAATTATTTTTTGATTCTCGATATTTTCTATGTGAAACTAGATTATAAAATGGAGTGATTTTTAGATGCAAATTTTTTGCAAAATTTTTTTCTAATTTTTGAAGATTGAATTTCTTTTTTTTTTCTTTCTTACATGTATAGTATAATATTACTAATAGTATAATAGTAAAATAGTATAATGTAGTTCATAAATCATTATAAATGGTATAATATAATAGTATAATATCATATATTATATCATATAATTCTTATTGGATGTTACATTATTTTTTGAAAAAAATTGTGTAAAAAGAAATTTCTTATCTTTCTACTTTCTTTTTCCATTGAAAACCATAACAAAATTTTTCATTTATATATTTATATGCATATCATATAAATATCAATATTTTTATATTATTATTAATCGCATAATTTTGAAGCGAAAGCAGGTGGCTAAAAGTAACATTGTAGCATTGCCTTATTATTATGTGTGCAGTAATTACTGTCAAAATTGAAAGGTATCTCTTGTAGATTGATGTTTTATCGGTGCAATTTGAGACAATTACACATAAATTTTATCCACATTTACATATAATTTATTTCAGGATAATTTAAGTGAAACATTAAATTTTTTTTTCTTTTAATATATTTTGCAAATGTAGATTGTTATTTTACATCAAATGGAAATAAATCAATAAAATTGTGATATTTTTTCTCGAGTAAAAAATTTCACTCGCTGACAATATGAAAAATTAATTTAATTTAACTTTTTTATTTTTATATCCACTACGTATACGAGCAAACTTTTTGAATATCTTAATCGATTTTATTTCCATTTTTTTCGGATCAAAAATCAAAATAATAAAAGAAATTAATATTTGTTATTTATATTTAAGAATATTTTATATTTTAATATTTTCTTATAAAGATATTATATTTAATTTTTTCTAATATCTTTGGATCTATAAATAAAATTTCAAATTTATATTGAAGAAATATTTATATAATTATCAATTTCAAAACATATTACATAATAAAATAGAAATATTATTAAATATAATATTGAATTTTTTAAAATTTAGAATATTATTACAAATAAATTATCTTCTTCTATAAATTTTTTTCTAATAAATTTAATTTCACGCTATCTGTATTTAGCACAATTCTTTATTATTTATATTGTAATATTTAATTCATAATATAAGTAATAAATATTAAAAACTTAATTTATAACTTATATTAAAATTTATAGAATATATTATAACTAATTATATTATATATAAATTAATAAAAATACTACATACATATAAATTTAATATATATAGTTTTACGAAACTCTAATTGGAATATTTAATATATAGAATATATAATTTAAACTTCTTTCATTATGACGAATTAATCATCTTTCATCCAGGATTGTTTTCAATTCTTAAAAAAAAAAAAAAAAAAAAAAAAAATGAAAAACGATGATACGAGAAGAGTACCACTTTGTTGACCTGAATTATTCCTATAATTAGGTATTATATCTTATACACAATTATGCAAATTTCATAAGAGGATAGAATTACATAGACTCAAAAATAGCTTAAGCACTCTTTTTCGAATTAAGAATCCTCCTTCATAGAACCCTCCAACTTCTTAATTATGTAGCAACGGTGTCTCGTTTCGTATATCCTCTGCAACCTGTTACTCCTGTGCAACCTTTTGCATGCTATCATACAAAGGATACGTGGCATGCAACATGACTCCCTTTTTGGAATTAAGTAGAGGGCGGGGTCGTCGACTGTTTCTTCACCACCCCTTGTCTGCAGATCCTCAATTTAGCGGACGTCGATCCTGTGATGGTAAGCCATTGCACCCACATTTTAGTTATTAGATTTATCGGCCAGGTTTTCTTTTTTTTTCTCTTTTTTCTTTTGCTCGAGATATTTGGTGGACTTTGTTAATGTGAAGAGTTTTAGTAGTAGTTTATACAATGAGAAACGAGATTAGAAGAGGAAACTAACAAGGATATAAGGATTTGCACTTTAATATAAAATGGATGAATTGAGAATCGAGAATATATATATATATATATATATTTTTTTTTTTTGAGTATATTAATTAATTTATTTGTTATTGATTTGTCATGAAAATAAAAAATTTATTTTCTTTATTTTAATAATGTAGATTTTCATTTGAAGTTTCGTTTTAATTTTCAAAATTTGAAAATTAATCAAATATAAATGAGATTAGTTAATTTTCAATCATACGAAAGTGATTATAAAAAAATGAAATAAAATGAAATTATAAAATGAAAACAAAAAAATGTAGAATAAAACTTTATCATTTAAATCTTCATTTCAAAAAATAAAAATTGGACATAAAAAAAACTTATTTTTAAATGAGAAAAAATTATTTTATATTATTTTTATATGTAGAATTTTCTATATAATTAATTTATATCCAATTAAACATTAATTATTTTATATGTGGAAAATTTTCAACTTTATTGATTTATTCAAAAATGAAAAAATTTTATTCCATATTTTTGATTTATTTTTCTTTATGTAGAATCTCTTGTCCGATTTTAATGATTATATTATAATTGTGAAAAATAAAAAAATAATTATTATATTATTATATAATTATATTATGTTAATTTAATTACATATTATTTTAATTAATAAGAATTATTTCATGGCAATAGATATAGAATATAAATCGTATATTTTATAAACTTTAGTAACTTGAATGAAATATTAACATAATTGTATAAAAGGGTTAGTTCCATAAGAAGATATTATTTTATGCCTGATTTATAAATAAATTGATGTTATTTTAATTAATATCCAATTAATCGTAATAATTTAATGAAATTATATCATTATATCATTATAAAGAGAAAATAACAGTCCTATGAAAATATTTTGTGTTAAAAATTTATTTATATTGTATGATAAATTTAAGATTAAATATTTACAACATATATTACATATGATATTATAGAAAAATATTTTTATTTAAGATTCATAATAAACAAGGAATATATGTTAATACAATAAAAATATATGTTAGTTACAAAGACTAACATTTAATAAACGTGCAAGGGTAACTTCCACCCCCTAATATAAACTATCATAAAATACTATCTATCGATCATCCCAAAATGTTTAGATGTTCTTTGATGTATCGAATTTCTCAACCTCGTCATGCACTTTATAAAAAGAATCGTTTCCTGTCGATAAGCCACGTGGCTACTCAATTACTCAGTAAACTCTTTTGATAGCAGTTGTCCTATGAAAAAAGGAGGTAGACAGTTGAGATGATTACATGAAAAATATACAGTTAATCACTAGATTTCAACTAATAAATTGTGTTATGAAAAATGGACAAATTGTGTTATGAAAAATGAAAAAATGAATAAAATGGACAAAATTTATTTCAAATAATAATTTTAAATAAAGTTATTTTATTATTCTATAAGTAATATATTTGGATTGAAATTATGTTTTTTATTCGATTATTGAAGGAATTTGTAAGAGGAATTATTATTTGGGAAAATTGATTATTTGAAATAACGTTTATTTCATAGTAGAAATAAATCGATTCCTGAAATAATTTTCAGAAAATGTATTAAACAAGAAATATAGTGATAATCGTAAAAAACATATAATAATGCTAATTAGAAACAATAATAATATAAATATTTGACATTAATATATCATGAAATTATTTTCATTAAATTAAATAATAATAACAAATATTCACTTCGTAAAAATATTAAATAAATCATGTAAACAAAAATTGCAAATATATTTATACATTTTATTTGTAAATGAAATAATGAATTTGTATCATTTCAGAAATAAAAAATTATTTCTTAAATAATTTAAAAAAATAAATATAAAATATATGATATAAAAATTCCAAATAAATAACAATAATTTTTTTTCATATGAAATACCAAAAATATATAGACTATAATGAGTTATTCAAGATATTCTGCTACGAATAATTAAATAATTTTGCAACAATGAATGGAAAAAAAAAATTTTTATTTGAAGCTTCGTTTTAGAATAAGTTAAGTTTAAAAAATTACAAGTACAAGAAATTATTTAATTCGTGATTTACTGAAATAAACTTAAGTCCTTTTTTCTTTCTTTTTTTTTTTTTTTTTGAAAAAATTAAGATTAAACAAATTTTTTCTTTTTAAATTATTTTTAACTATTTTTAAATGAAAATAATTTAATTTTTATTCTAAATATACTTTTGGTAGTATTTCACGATATGAAAATTTTTTTTATAAAATATTATTTATGAAATATTTTAAATTTCAAATTTTTGAATTTGAATCATCAAATGACAGAGTATACATTGTGAAAATGAGCCAAAAAAGCACGTGCGAAATCAGTACGGTATTCCTCCTCGTGTTTCCTCGAGTTTGTTCATGTCCGACTTCTGGCACGCAGCTGTGTTTCTCCTGTATGATCACTGCTCACCAAAATCAATGGGTTCAATCCTGAGAATCTATTGAAACCACGTTCGGGTATCTTCAAACACCTGGGTTTTCACGTTCAATTTCTAGGGATAAATTGACACCTGGGTACCACATGCTGATACTCCATGCCCGACCACTTTTCATTTAGCTATTTCGTGTTTATGACTTTCGTTACGTCACTCTGTCCATCTTCTTCGTATTTTTTCTTATCTGTGCTTTACTTTGTTATATTCTAGAAATTTTTTTTTTGGTTTCAGTGAAAAAGCTTGCAAGTTTCAATTTACAGTAGATCATTTGTTGTATAAAATAATTGAGAGACAAGAGTATATTTACAATTCCTGATCAAAGAATTAGGGATCAAGTATTAAATTATTGCATAAAAATTTTACATTGCTACAGAAAAAATAAACATGTGTATTTATGTATGTTTAAATAGTATATATATATATATGTTTATATTCTAATATATATATATGTTAGTATTCTAATAGGAAATTATATTGTTCATAAATGTGTAATAAAAATTTTCAATAAAAAAGTACTGTAATTTATACTGTAATATTAATTTATAATTTTATAATTTATAATATTATAATTTATTTATTTGCTTTTTTTAAAATATTTATTTTTTAAAATCAAAGTTTATTTAAACTTTTGATTATAATTATTTTATTTATTAATTGCTACAAATAATCTTCAAAAATTTTTTTATTTGTAAATATTTTGTATCTTATTTGTAAATATTTTGCTATATAACAAGTGATGATAGCACATGTAAAAGCTTTTGTAAATATTTTTACAAATTTTTTGAATTACAATTTTATTTATGAATTCACTATGAAAAATAACGAATCAAAAAAAACATCTTTTTTTTTTTTTTATTATTATATATGAATACTTAAAATAAAATTTTCTTCTGATTTTATATATATCTTTTCCTTAATAAAATAAATTCAATTCAAAATTATAAACATGAAAAATTGAATATTTAAAATTTTCTTTTAAATATAGTATATATATAATTTTTTTAATAATAAAATTGTAAATATCGATATAAATCTATATTAATTATAAATTTATGCAAATATTTTGGAGTATAGAAATATTTATATAATAATTAACATAAGAATTAAACAATAGTCTTTACACTTAATGTTCATTAAATGGAATTTTCTATTACTTTTAACAAATTCTACCACTTTATTTATTATTTAAATTTTTTTAAATATTCTTCATTCAAATTTATATACAAATTTTTATGTCGTAATTCTAACAATTAATCTCTATAAATTTTAAATATAAAAAATCTTTCAATAAAATATTATTCTACAATATTTTTAGTACGATATCTATTAAATAATGAAACTTAAATTTCAAATACATGAAATATTCTTCTTATAATTAATTTTAAGATAAGATACAATCTAAATATTAAATATAACGATGTTTTTTATATGTTACCTTGCATTTTCTAAAAATTTTCTTCTAAAAGATTCATTAATTTTATTTNTAATTATATTATAAAAAAATAAAAATTTCAATAAAAATAAAAAGTTCTTTAGAAGATATTTTTTAACTTTTTTAACGTAAAACATATGGTTTTTTAAATGGAATAGAATAAGAATGGATGTAATTTCTACAATAAAAATTAATAAATTTTATTTTAATAAAACAAACTAATTAACAAAAAAATAATAAAGATATCTTTTAATTTTTTTAACATAAAACAATTATGATCTTGTAAAAGAGAATAAGATTGAAGAATAATAAGACACATATGATTTTTGATTATAATAAATTCTATCTATATTGTTAATTAAATATAAAAAAAAAATTCTTGATATATAAAATTTTCGCACAAATCTCTTCGCCATTAATTTCAATTCAAATAAAATTTCTTAATCTATTTATTATTCTTCAAAAAATCTCAAATTTATATTTTCTTCTTCATCATTTTGAAACAAAACTTCATAATTTCATAATTCAAAAAAAAAAAGTGAAAAAAAAAATTTTCTAGACTTAATTTTTATCTTCATTGCCACAAACGAACGAAAATAAAGATTGCCCCATCATTAACATAACACGGATGCAAAGTAATAATGAATTGGTCGCGAGAGAATCTGATTCGCCATTCATTCAACCAACAGAGGGAAAACCGGTGTTTCATACGATCTTCCTGATTATCTTCACTCGAATTGTGTCTTGAAGACAGCGTTTCTCAATCCATGGATTGAGATCCGATATTAGGATTTAGAAATTTAAGGATTTTTAATATTATATATTATTATTATTTAGAAT
>NW_006263643.1:157648-168426 GCF_000469605.1 Apis dorsata | reverse complement strand
ATTATTTAATGTTTATTTATTATAATTTTTTAATATTTTTATATGTAATTATTATAATATTATTTTATTGCAGATGCAATATAATAATATACAATAATCATTTTATATTAAGTAATAATAACTTTTAATAAAATACAATTTTTTTTTTTTCAAAGTTTGTTTTAGAAATAAATTTTTTCTATAACTGTTTCGCTGTAACTATCTATGTACGATAAAAAAAAATTTTAAAATAAATTTCATTCAATTCGATAAAAGTTAGCTAAAGAACAAAAAATTAATATTAGTTTTTATTTCATTCTTTGAAGATCTTTAGATTATTATTATTTATTTATTTTATTATTTATATTATATTATATTTATGTTATTTATATTATTCTATTATTATTTTATTATTTCATAATTTTTTTATTTTTATAAAATAAGATATTTGTTTAGAAAAAAAATAGATTTGTTTTTATTTAACAAACTTAGTCGCTTTAGTATGACATAATATATGATATGACATAATCATTATATTAATATTTAATAGTATAGATATGTATAGAAGTTAATATGTATTTATATTGATTTATTTGTCATATGATATGACTAATCAGTATGATATGAATAATCAGTAAATATAATAGTGTGTTGACGAGAAAAAAATGCAATGGAAAATCAGTATTAAAAAAAATTTGTAATAAATGAAAAAGATGAATTTATAATTGAAATTATATTATAATAAAATATATTATAATAAAATTATAATAAACGATATTTTTCGTTTTTCCAAATTTTATATGAATTTTCTAGACTTATTCTTTTATTAATCAGTAAAGAATTAAAAAATTCTTAAGTATCCTCTTTTTCCGCTGGATTTAAAAAAAAAAGAAATAAATTTGTCTTCATTAATGTTGTATGATTGTTATTTTTAGTTTTTAAAAGAAATACCTTGTAACACTTTATATGAATCGTTTTATGCAATGTTATCTTTCCAATTATCTTATCCAATTTTACTATTAAAAAAAGAAAAAAAAAATAAGTAAATAAAATTAATGTAAAGTTAAATTTTTAATTAATTTTTAAAAAAAACAATTTATAATAGATACTTTATACAAATTATATTGTACATTTCATATTTAATTTCTTATTATTTTTTTTTTTTTTTTATTTTTTCTTTTACTTTTTTTTTAATTTTAATCTTGGTACCATTATAAAAAGACATAAATTGGATCACAAAAAACAAATATTAAAAAAATATATATATATTTATAATACATATACATATTCATCTGTAGAAATGTGTAAGATTGAGAAACGCTGCTAGAAAAGTAACGAAAAGGGGTGATGAACCAGAGTTTCAGCTGGTCTCCATTTAGGGGAGGATATCGAAATTGAAAGGGGGATGGGTTCCACAGCTTTTGGTTTTATTCAAATATATATCTCGCAGCCCCCTCCCTTTCTTTCGTCCACATTCCGATACAGTGCACGAAGAGCCACCCTGGCGCCAGATGTTTGCACCTTTTCAAACCGGCACTCGCCTGTTGCACATTGAATTTTTCATTGCGGTCCTCTGGTTCGCGTGTCCCCCGCGAAAAACCCGTATTTCACGTTTCAATTTTGCATTGTTTCATACAGGGGTTGGGGATTGATTTATCTTTTGAACGGGAGAGTGCGTGTTGAAAGATTGGAATTAATGTGTTGTTGGATGTATTTTGTTGAAAATTTTACCGAGCGTTTTTAATTTTAGGAAATTTTAAAATCTTTTTTTAGAGACACTATTTTTTTTGTAGATAATTAGATATTAAAAATTCTGTCGTACTTATTATGATGGAAAAATAATAACATGATAAAATAAATAATTTATAAAATTTATATAATGTTGTAGAGATAACTGCTTTTTGGAGATTTTAGATATTTAATTAATAGATTGAAAGAATTCTAATTTCATTTTTTTATTATTTATTAATTTTTTAATTAAAATTTTATCATTCCTATAATGATAGAAAAATATATAATAAAATAAATAATTATTTATAAAATTATATTGTATAATATTATTTTAAAATGATTTTGATTAATAACAAATGATTTTTGTTTAAATATATTGATGAGTTACAGTTAAAATTATATATTTTTTCACATATCATAATATTATGTTCAATTTAAAATAAATTCATGAAACATTTCTATAAAAGTCAAAAGATTTGTGAATGAAAATCTTAGTTGCATTTCTATTTTTTAAAAAATTTTTTTCGAATTATTATACATAATAACAAATTGAGTACAGTGATTTATTAAAAAATATATAATTTCTTTTAAAAAAATGAATTTCATATCTTTTTTTTTTTCATATCTTTCAATATCTTCTACAAAAAACATTTAAATTATATCAAATTATATTTTTATATCAAATTGTATTTTTCTCGAATATATATATTTATTAATATCAAATTATATTTTTTTCAAAATCATTTAATTTTTATCTAAATCTATTTTTTAAATTATTGATATATAATTCATTGTTATATTTTAATTTCCTAGTTTTAGACAATTTAACCAATATATACAGAATGTTGATATATTTGTAATATAATTGAAGAATCAATTCTAAAGTCAAAACAAAAGTTACTATACAAAAAGTTTTTATTGAAATTTTTTTACTAAGTTATAAGCAATTTTGCATTAAAAAAAAAGAGATATATAAAGCTTTATCCCTGATATACTATTCTTATATACTATTCTACTTTTTTATTCTATTTTATATATTTTATATACTATTTTTATTATATTCTATATATTCTATACTATTTTTATTATAAGCTAAATTTTCAATTTATTAATTTAATAATTTAAACGAATTTTTTAACATTAACTTTTGATTTGTTAAAAAATTTTTTTGATTTTTAAAATCGATTTTCTGAAGATTTTCCAGGAATATTATATTAACTCGATATATATGTATACATAATTCTATACATAGTTTAAGGGGATAATTTTACATCGTTATATTAATAATGATATTTTTTATTTGTTTTAGGTAAGTCTCGCAATTTTATTCCTTGAAACTGAAACGTCATCATTTTTCTATGAGGATGTAAGGAATATCATCATCATGAATGATATAACATTTTTCATAACGTAAGTTATTTACAATAATGGATATGATTAATTTAAGATTCAATAATATGAAAATTAAATTCGAACTAAAATCTATTTAGAAATAATTTTATTTTGTTTAGCTCTTAAAAAATCGAATAACAATTACAAGTTATTATTTATTGTTTTAAAATATATGTATCTTTATGCTTTATATTAAAAAAACGAAATACTATATATTTATTGATTATGATAAATATTTTTTTGAATATTGAAATCTAATTAATTAAAAAAAGAAAAAAAATTATTTTAAAATACATAATTTATAAATCTTAATTTTATAATTTTCAATTAAAATATTACATATATCTCTTAAAACATTATTATATCATTCTCCTAAAATTGTACAATTGTATACACTGTGTGACATTATTAAAATTCTACATTATACTCTCACTCTTAAAAACAATTGCATCAATTATTTCCCTATTACAATACTCAACTCTCAATACCTGCATAATCAATCTTGCTTAAATCATTTCCAAAACCATATCCCCAAACTACCCTAGGTAGAATTAATGACCACGATACTTCTTCATGATATTTCTCCCTTTGAAAATTTGATATCGAATTAAACCTCGATGAATAATCGTATCCCAAGCAGAAGGGAGAGTATTCGAGAGCACTTGACGAAAGGAAAACTTGAATGCCTCCTCCTATTTCTCTCTTTTTTTCCCCTGTCTTCTCTCTTTTATTTTTTTTTTTTCATTTTCCTTCTTTTTTCTTTTCTTTTTTCCTTTTTTTTTTTTTAATCTTCATCCACTCGAAACTTCGTTTCCTCTTCGATCGACTCGAGGACCGTCTGCGGAGTGTTGGAAACACGCATTGAAACAGTTTCGCTTTGATCTACAGCGCGTGGAATCTCGTTTCCTCTTCTATGGTCGCTCGATTCCGCGCGTACACGCGCGTGCTCACTCGAAGCCTGTTGCTTTACCAATGGCATAAGGTGTTCGCATAAGGTTAACGAGACTATTCTATGTTTAGACAAAGTGTTGTCCCGACAGAATTTCGTGGAAAGTTTGATTGTGGTTTTGTGGCTTGAGCTTTGTTTTCAAGTTCCTTTAGTTCTGTTTGAATTCTCAATTTATAATCTTGAAAGAAATGACTATTGTTATTCTTATTATATTATTACATTGATCACGAAATTACTCGAATATTATTTTATATGAAAATTTAATAATTCTAGTTTGAATTAAAAACTTTTTTAATAAATTATATATAGAATAATTTTTTTGTCGATGGAATGAAATCAAATTCAAAAAGTTTTAGTATATTTTTAAATTTGGATATAATTTTGTCTGGGAATTTTTTTTATAGCAGATATAATATAGATATAATATAATAATAAAGTATTAAAATTTAAAGATTTTATAATTTAGAATCTTGTATCATTATAAAATTATATTTAAAAAAGGGAAAAATCTATTGAAACTTTAACTATTAAATATTCATTTCACTTTCTTTATAAGTAATATTTGGCAGAAAAAAAATTCATGTACAATCCATTGTAGTTTGCATATTTATGAACATTCGTTAAAAAATAAAATAGTTTTCAAATACTTTTGTATACATTATTTATTTCAATATATAGCAATGTCCAATTAACTAACATATTTTTCATTTAACTATCCTGAAATTATTTCTCAACTCTTAGAACTGAATTTTAATTTATTAAATAATATTAATATATCTATTTTATAATAATTTGTTATGATAGATTTTTAATATCAATTCCATCAAATTTTAATTTTAAGAATAAAATATTATCATGTATTCTATCAAAATAGTATTTTTATATATTATTACTATTTTTCAAAAACGGTTGGAAAATACTACTTAGCCGAATTGTTATCTCGACGAATTTCATGAAAGCTTAATTCCTGTCTCGTGATGCAAGCTTTGTTTCGAATTTTCAAGTTTCTTTAATCTCTATGGTGCTTCTCTTTGTTCTATGTTAAAACATAGGTCCTCTATAGGGAGAGATTTGTTGTTCTTCTGTAAGTATTCTTAGATTTCTAAAAGAGTGTTTCGTTTTTAAGCATTTCTTTTGGTGTTCTGAAGTTTAGATTTATAGTTTGGGTAGTTTTCCTTGTTCTCTTTGGAATTAGCATATTTTGTATTATTAGTGATATATAAAATATATAAAATATAACAAATATTCATTTTGAGATATTATTGGAATTATTTACATTACTTACTATGTATGTATATACTCAATGCATTTTACTCAATGAAAGAAATTAAAATATGTTTCATTTCATATGTTTCATATTCGAAATTTTATCTTCTAATAAATAGTTAATGAGTTAAATTGCAAATGTTTGTGCATTTATGCAAAATTTAAGTATATAATATAAATCTGAAATGCATATATCATGTAGAAAAACACAAAATATAAAAAATATATTAAATATTATCATATTTGAAGAATTAATTTCTATTTAAAGCAAATTTCTAATTAAACTCCATTTGAAGAACAGAAAATCAAAATTAGTTTTCAAATACTGATTCAGTTGTAATTAGACTGCTGATGTTTATGCATTTATGCAAAATTTGAATATATATAAATCTACAGAAGAACCTGCATAGAGAACCTGAGAATTAATAGTGTAAATATAACCAACAGAAAATTAAATTATGTTCTAATCAATAATTATTTTAATCTAATGTAAATTATTTCAATATATATTAAGAAAATGTAAAACTGTACAAAAAAAGTTATTTTTTTCTTAAACTTTTTAAAATTTTCATATGATTTATACCCTTATAATTTTTAGCTTTCCATTTCTTTGATCGAATTTATAAAAATTATAAAAATTTGAATTTAAATAAACATTTAATTATTATATTGATAATTAAAAATTATTATATTGATAATAAAAAAAGATTTCTTTTCATTATTATATATATTTCTTGATATTTATTATTTTAAAGAATTTTATTTATTATCTTTTTCATACCTCATTTTTATTAAATATTTATAACTTTTGATTAAAAATCAAAATAATAAATTATAATCCAAAAATTTATAATCAAGTGACAAAATTTAATGAGCTATATTTTTCTAATTTTAATACAAATATTATTTTAGTACAATTTTAGTAAAATTAGTAAAATTAGTAAAACTAGTAAAATTAGTACTAGTAGTACTTTAGTAAATTTTTATTCAATTGTGAAATATATCGTAATGTTCTTAAAAAATATAATGTTTATTTTTTTTATTTTTATATTTTATATTTTAAACTACATAATAAACAACTGTTATCTATTTAGGAAACACTTATCTCTTAAAAAAATGATACATTAAATATATTTTCATTTCATGGAAATGAATGTTTCATTTTTCTACATATGATTTTGCGACAATAATTTCGATATTTTTAGTGCTTCTTTATCGCTATCATTTATCTCAAAAGTCAACTTCACATCACCTGCACGGCACTTCACCATCTTCCATAACCATAAGGAATTATGTAATTTTTCTTGGTAAACAGGTGTCATCTTTTAATAGATCTTATCTAAATATTCATAAAGGATCAAATCTTCTCAATTTTGATGAAGTGTTTTACCATTCGACCACAAAAAAATAATCGTTCTCAATTCTCGTTTTCAATTCTCGTTTTCAATTGAGAATCTCGTGGTAAAAAAATATCTATTTTTATATTAATATTATAAATTAATATATTTATTTTTATATTAATATTAAAAAAAATTTCGTATGAAATCATTTTATTTTATTACTCGAAATTAAGAAAAAATATACTAATTAGAAAAACATGTACATTAAAAAGATTCTCTGGAATCATAATAGAGATATTTTGAAATTTATAATGAAAATTTTATACTGTAAAAACAAATTGAAAGAAAGAATAAAATATTATGTGTTATTTAACAAATATCTTATAACAAATGACTTATAATATTGATTAATATTGATAAGATTTCTTTTATATATATATATATAAAAGAAATCTTATCAATCTTTTATATATATATATATATGTTTCTTAAAAATTATTTATTATATTAAAAAAGTTATTTGTTACCATGTAGTGTTTTCTCTTTGATTAGAAAGAAAGTTGCATTATTTTTAATATGTAATTTGTCTAAATATAAATAAAAAATCACATATTTCAATTTCAATGAAAAATTATTTTATAATTTAATCAAATAAAAATAATTGCCAATTCTATGATTTCAATTTTTCCCAGACATAATTTTGTTTTAAAAATCGACAATTTTGATGAAAAATCACTTTATCACAGAAATATTTATTTCCAATTTTACAACACAATGGACATTTTCGACATTTCCAATACATCTCTATCATCATCAATTATCGCAAAAATCGAGCACCTGTATGGTGTCTTACAATCTTCCATGGTCATCAGAAATCATGCGTATCTCTTTCTGAAAAGCTAGTTCACCAAAACTTGTAATAAGCGAGCGTAAAGTGAAAGTATCTCATGAAACCAAGAAAAGACTAAGAAAAACGAGAAGCGAGGAGGCACGTGCCAGCTTGAAAATGGAAGCAGCCGTTTTAAGCAAAGTTCATTACCTCCGTGGAAGATTCCTCTGTAAAGGAGTCGGTTGAGTCACGTCGCCATGTCTCGAGTCATCCTCCTAAGCAATTCGTTTCGTATTCACTGGACAGAGTATTTACGGCAAGTTGGCAAGACTAGCATTTAATCCAGCTTCAAGGAAGAAACGTGGCTGGAAAAGAGGGGAAAACGAATTTAAACTGTAAGTGCGTATTGAGAATCGAGCGATCTTCGTGCGTAGAAAATTGAAAACGCGGAAGAAACGCGTGAATGATAGTTTTGTTTTGATTTTAGATGACCTAGTGATGAGAGAAACTTTTGATATAATGATCGATTAATTCTCAGTAAAATTGATTAATTATTGTTATCGATATATTATTGAATGGAAATAATTGAAATTATAAATTTTTTTATTCGAAGTTATTATAAAATATTATTTAATGATTAATGATATTTCATTGAATTTTTGATATATTTAAAAATATCGTTAAAATAATACAAATAGAAATAGATTACCATGTAGCAATTTCAAAATCTATTTTTATTTCAATTAATCAATGATTTATAAGAATTGTAATTAACTATATCGTTATAAATATCCATAATATTGATATTGATATATTGATTGAAAATAATTCGAAATTTTTCTTATTTATTTCAAAATGTCATCAATGATTAATATTTTATAAAATTTTTATAAATATATTTTATATTTAAAATATCATTAAAATAACACGAACAAAAATAGATTATAATATAAGATTATAATATAAGTTTTCAATAAAGTCTATTTATTTTTTAATTTTAATTAATTAAAAGTAATATTTTTACGTACCTTAATAATAATTTCGAATAAGAAAAAACAAAAACTCATTAGTCATTTTTATTCATATTAAACAATATCTTATCATCTTATTATCGATATATTAAAAACTATAAATATATCGATATATCATATCGATGATTGATGATCACAACTCTATGCTACAAGATGTCTCATCTTGTTATGTGTCGAATGTTTTAATACTTTATGTATTTCTCATGATTGAGGTTATCATTCATTAATGACTCAGTCGAATAGAAACATTGATTAATAGGCTTAATTGATAAACACATAACGAAAAAATAAAATATTAATTCTTACCTTCTGATAGGTAAAATCTTTATAGCGTGCAATATAGAGAATGAAAATAAAGATTGTAATGCGACGCAAATGAAATACAAAGTCTCAATTAACATGACGTTATACGATGTAGCATGTGCTTTTGTCAAAGGATCCACCGGAAAAAGAAGTCTCACATGGGTAGTAGGGAGATATTATGTTTGTTTTGCGCCTACGCGAAAAAGACGCATTTGCAATGCCAATAGACCTGATATTGACATTTTGATTTATTATTATTATCATTATGAATAGCATGCTTTTTTCATTTTTTTGAAAACAATTGAATGTATAATAATGTAAAAAGTACACAAAATATGCAAAGTATAATATACAAATTATGATATTTGAAAAGTAAAACAAATCTCTTTTTGCTAGTTATATTTATAAAAATTTTCATCTGTAATTATACATAATTGAAATTTGTATTAGATGAAGCAAAACACGAAGATAGAATAAAATGGCAATGGAATAGAGAATTAAATTATTTATAATTTAATATTAATATAATTTAATATTATTGACGTGCGTAAATTTAAAATATTTGCATTATTTACATCATTAGCGAGTCATCATTGAAATTAGAAAAAAAAATTAAATCTCAATTCAAATAATATTTTGTTCATTTTATTTTTATCTTACATAATATTATACATAATATTATATATCTAATATTTTTATATTATGATAGTAAAAAATGATTATTTTATAATTAATAATTACAAATAAATGATTTTATTTTATCTATTTAGAAAACTTTTATATCTATCTATTTATATCTATTTATATCTATTATATCTATTTATATCTATTTATATCTATTATTTATATCTATTATTTTACATATTTAATGATTTATGTATCGCATATTTAATTATAATTTTGAAATAATAAAATATTTTATCTATAATGATTTAATTTAAAATATCAAATATTATTTTTAAATAGTAAATTAATAATTTTTAAATAAAATTTTAAATAGTTTATAATTTAAATTACAATTGATAACGATCAAAATTCATACAGATAAAAAATAAATTGACGTTTTTATTTACATTGAAAAAAAATAAGAAAATAATAAATTACTTATTTCATGCTTAATTACCTTGATTATCTTTATTTTCAACGATATAGAATTTACATATTATGAAGAAAAATAAGATTTATTTAATTAAAATTTTATTTAGTTCAACAGATTAATAATTGTTCGATATTCAAATAAATTTTCACAATCAATTTGTCTTTCTAACAGATATTTCTTTAATAATTTGAAATAGAGTAATAGAGTATTTTAAAAATTGCAACATGTTATATATGATACTTGTATATGTTTACTTATCGATGCAATTTACATAAATTACATGTAAAAAAATTAGTCAGTCTTTTTTCTTTTTTTTTTTTTTTTCAAATAATGATCCCATTATGATCAAATTATTATAGCAATGTTGTTGGACATGGTTAATTTCACGAATTTCGAAGTTTTTATCTGCTATTAATCGATTTCGATGAAACAGCTGCGAATTCCAAATAAAGTATAAACTTATATAGATTTTTTTTATGGCAAAATGTAAACATAATATAAAATGACCTTCTTTTTTAAAAATTATTATAACATTTTTTTTAAATTATTATAAAATAAATTTAATTCCGATATTGCACAATATGAATTGATAAAAAAATTTCTAATAGTTAAAAAAATATTTAATTAAAATAAGATAATTAAAATATTGAATAGACATTTGAATTTTAATTAATAATAAATAATTGTAAAAGTATTATATTAATAATATTATAATATTGCAAAAATATTATAACAGGATTATATAATTAACGAAATTTATTTTGGTGTAAATTTGATATAAATATTTTAATAAAAAGATATTGATCATGTTTAAATAATTAAATTCTAAAATATTATTAAAATATTATTAAATTCTAAA
>NW_006263643.1:152392-157463 GCF_000469605.1 Apis dorsata | reverse complement strand
TTTATATTATTTTATATTATTTTATAGTATGTAGCAGAAATTCATTGTATATTTCGAATTAATATTAATTAATAATTAATGATTAAATTAATAATTATAAATAGTTACAAATAAACGATTTTTTATTTTATTATTTATTATTTTTTTATTTTTAAAAATTAAATAATCTTTTAATATTATGTTTGGATTATGATACTTTAAATATCTTATTAATTATTATATTTAATTAAAAGAAATAAAAAATAATTAATCTACATCTGATACATGATTTTAATGATTTTATAATAAATAAATAAATAATATTAAAGTGCTTTATTACATTTATAAAATCATACATTAATTATTACAAAAATTAATTATTAATTTGAAAATTATTCTTTTCACAGTCACGTGTAAGAACTAAATAATTTTAATATAAAAAATATTTACAATAATAAATATCTATACAAATTTAATTATATCTATGATTTTATATCAGATGAATTGAAACAATGAAAAAAAGCTCTATTATTTGAGAATGCTTTTTAGATTTAAATTATATAAATAAAATTTTCACGATACTACAAATCTTTATTTAATTTTTATGATTTTATTTTTGCAGGCGAATTTGAAAAATCATATTATATATCATCAAAGGATTAAGTAATTTGAAAACAATTTTTATAATTATATTTAAATATTAAATAATTTCAAAGTAATAATTTTAATATTTATACAAACTTAAAAAATTATTAATTGATATTTATCTAAAACAATATTAAAATGCTCTTTCCTTTATTTTTGTAGATTAATTATCTACGTAAAAAATTTTCATTATATATTGAAAAATCGTACACAATCATCTTGAATTAAACTAATAATTAAACTGAATCAACATTTTACCATGAACAGTACATAAGTAGATTCAAGATTCGTCGAAATTTTTGCTATTTTTTTCTTTCTAGACCTTACATATCTCGAATCTTCATCGCAGATTGCACTCTAATTCTTTGGAATATGATACTCCTATTTGCAATTGAATACCCATAGAAATCGGCAAAACGATCGTCATCATGTATCAGGTGGACGATAACGACTCGATGGGAACGTTCTTGTTTACCGATCGATGTCTGTCGCATTTCACCTGTCGTTATCGCCAACTCGATTTCCTTTATGGCTATTGGGATGGCCGATCGTTTTCGCCGCGCGTAGAAAGCCCAAGTCGCGTTGCACGTTTCGTTTTTCTTCGATTACCATTCTGTCGCTTGAATACTTAACGAAATAACAAAGATTTGTGTCTTTCCTTTGACGATGTGACAAAATGAGGAGAAGGAAAATTATTCGAAAAGTTATTTTCTTCTCATCGAAAATTTTGATAAACATGAATTCATCATTTCTATGAATATTATTGGCGTATCATTTAACTATTTGGCAATGTAATGAAATAATAAGGAATTCGATTAAGAAAGTAGTTGTTTTCTTGTTATCAAGATTTTTGATAGATATTTGATTCTACGAATATTCTTGTTTCTGTTTAAATAAGAACGAATTCGATTCAGAAAATTTTTAATTTTTTAATATTTTCTTACAGATTTTTCATAGATATTTTTGATATATCATTTTTTCATCGAAATAATGAAAAAATAATTTTGTCATCAAAATTTTTAATAAATATTTGGTCATCCTATAAATAGTAAATAATAGTATCATTGTTATTATTTAATTTGAAAATACAAGGAATTGATTAAAAAATATGCTATTTAATCTTTTGACGATATAATGAAGTAAGAAGAAATTCAGTGTAGAAAATAATTATTTAATTTAGATTTTTGATAAATATTAATAAGTTAGATGCATTATAAACTTCATTTTATTTAAATTTTAATGATTTTTAATAATTTATCCAAATTAAATTAAAACTATAAAAATCGAAAAAAAAAGATTTATTTGTTATAAAATCGAGATATAAATTGTTAATTACAATTAATAATAATTTATTAAATAAAGTTCAAGTGAAAATTAAACTTCGTAACAACAGATTTATTTCACATAGAATTCACGAAATTTTTCTCTCATCGTTGTTCCGTGACTAAATTACCAACGAGTACAAAACTTTCTCAAACTTTTTTTAACTTCATAAAACTTCTTCTAAAAGTCTCATTACATCAGTTGAATGTAAAAACTGGCAGTAGAAAGACAGGTGTCCTTTCATCGCAGGTATCTTCGTCCACCCTAAACCACCCCTTTAAAGAATATCATAGTCATGCTGCACGCGTCGACGAACGGTACTCATTGTCAATCCTTCCTAATCTTGGAATCATCAAACCAGCTGTATCATGAGAGCATGAATTAAATCAGCTGATTGTTAGTCATTTGGTATGAGTGAAATTCTAAACAAATTAGAAGAATGCATGTTTAGTTTCTTTCACATAAAAATACAAATATACATACAAGGCCATAGTTCTATAATGGATATTGATTATTTATATATGTATATGTATGTAAATTTTATTATTTTGTTAATCTATTATCAATATAGCGAAATATAGATTAAACATTTTGTTTGTAAATTGCATACATATTTGAATACTTGATGAAAAACACATAGTGCAAGAAAAGAAGATTATATGATATTTATTTATGAATAATGGAAATGTTATAAAAAAATTATTTTTTATTTTTTTATTTTTTTTCAATTATTTTTATTACATGACTTTGTATAAATACCTAAAAGAATTAATTTTCATAATATATGTTAATTATACAGATTTGGGTTAAAAAAAATGGAATTATTCATAATTTTTAACATTTTTCATGTTTTTTAATAAAATTTAAAAAATCTGAAATTTAATCGAAAATTTTATTAATTATTAATAATTTATATATTATAATGCATAATATTTTATTATACTCTTATGGTTGCTAACTCTTCTGATATTCAATTAAAAATATCTGATGTTTACTTAAAATATTTGTTCATGAACCACTATATTAATTGATTTAATAAAAAAATTCTCTATTTAACAAAATCATAATAAAACAAAAATGCAACAAAAATTATTATTATGTACATATTTTAATAACCAACAAAAATAATAATTAATATTAATAAAGTTAAAAATAAGTTACTATTACTAAATATCGTTCAAGTCTTTCGATAAAAATTTTAATTCAAACAAAAAATATCGAAAATTGTGAATGATTTTTTGCTTATTTTTTTGACTATACATTGTGAATTTTATTATCCCATCTTAAACCTCATTCAACCGCACACCACACTATCTTAACAGGTTCCATCATCTCATTATCCTTCCAAATCCACCCAAACACCAAACCTTTACCGTTTCTTCCCGTATAATTTGCCTCGCATGGCCCACATAGCAACCCTCCCCAACAATTAATTCAACCGCGCCTTTTTCGTTCGATATAACCAGAATGTCCACAGGGAAACGTAACAGGGGAATTCTGTCAATGGAATATGGGGTACCGTCCACGCAAGGTGCACCATGTCCGTTTTTCTTCTTCCCTCTCTTCTTCTTTCCTCTGTTTCTTCTATTAGTGATGGACTGTGATGTTTTTCAAGCAGTATCCACCAATATGAAATATGTGCTTAGTGTGATAAATATAAGAAATTATATATTTATATATAAATTATATATATATAATTATATATATATATTTATATATAAAATTATGCATCGCATAATTTTCTATCAAAAAGAATCGAATTTGATTATAAATGATGTTTGTCAGATCGAATAAATATCAAATTGTTAGATTTCGAATATTTATAAAATATCTATCAGAAAATTCACAATGTATGTGATCTTGAGATTCGATTCTTTTTTATTCTATTCGATTTTTTTGATTCCTATGTATTCACTAAATATTCGAAAGTTCAGTACTGGTTTGAATAATTTTCGTATTTTTGACATTGTCGTAATATTGATATTATTTCATATTATGTAACATGTATTAATTTTGATACATTCAAGTAAATAGAATATCTATTATCCAAACTATCTATATATATTTGCAACAATATAAACAAATGTCTTTCTTTAGTATATATTCATATGAAAATAGAATTTGAAATTGACATATCGTATAAGCGTGTAATATTAATTATTGAAATTGGAAATAAAAAAATGACAAAAATGTTACAATATTGGCAAAAGAATATAATATTAAAAAATATTCGAAGAAATAAAATTGAAAATTATTTTCAAGATGCAGATTTTTCAAATATATCTTATAATAGAAAAGTTAATAATTTGTGTAAATTAAAAGAAATTTTCCTTTTATTGTAAATAAATTATTTTCCTAAAAATATAAAAAAATTTCAAAAATTCTTTTATTCAAACTATTTCATCTCTTCGGTAATTCAAATAATATCTAATCCAATAGAAAGCCACTATATTTATATTATATATTATATATAAATATAATATTCTATTATATAAATCTAATATTAATATTAGATTTTTTTTTAGATTATAAATCATGAGAAAGATCTATATCGAACCTATCACTATTTCTATTCTCGTCACTCAAATCAAATTACTATTTTTAAATAATGGAATAAATAATTACTAAATTTAAATAATGGAAATCCTATTATATTTGATCATAAAATTGATAAAAATGTTAATTATAAAATTGCTAAAAAATCATGAGAAAGATCTATATTGAATCTATCACTAAACCAAACTATCTAATCTATCTTTGATCTAATACTACCTATTTCCTTACCAATTCAATTCAATCATATAAAATTGTATCATATTTGATTAGAAAATTGCCCAAAAATCACGAAAGAGACATATATCACATTCTCGACCAATTATCCAATCTATCTCATTTCTTTACCAGTTCAAACAATAAAAGTCCTACTATATTTGATCACAAAATTGGTCAAAAATCATGTATCGCGTCCATCACTACTTTTACCGCCGTAAGTCTGTTGGTAAGTCCATGGGCCCGTTGGCCGTGAGAGGCGAGAGAGGAGGCTTTCTGGTGAACGGGGCACACGGCGGTGCCCCATTGGACAACGGGCACGCGTACGCACCTGCCACGCATCTTTTTTGAGCCA
>NW_006263643.1:150627-152198 GCF_000469605.1 Apis dorsata | reverse complement strand
TTGTCGAGCCGGTCGGGAACAAACGACGTGCAACCAAGAGCCAAGAAAGTTCCGGGGCCCGTATAATGGGGCCCGAAGAGTGACGGAAATGCGTCCCGGTGAACGGGGACAAAAGGAACGGGGTACTGACGCGATTAGTCGCGTAAATTATTAATCGACCCCCGGATTCATGTTACTAAAGGTCCCGTTTGGGGTGCTGCAGGTATAGTTGATGGACGTTTGTATTAATGAATGGACTTGCGAATTTTTTTTCTTTCCTTTTCTTTCACTGGATTTTTCTTGTTTTTTTTTTTTTTTTCTTTTTTGAAGAAAAAGTTTGGGGAGAATTTAGACGAAGAGTTGAATAGTTCGGAGGCTTGATGATTAAACGTGATGTTCGTTTATAAAAGGATTGCAGATTTGGAAACTGTGGATGTTGATGAGGTGAATATCGTTTTGGAAAATTGAACGTTTTGATTTTTGTTCGGTTTTAATGAGGAATTATGCTTAGTTTTTAAGATACGAGTGGATACTTTGTTAAAGTATAGTTCGTAAAAATTAAAAATTTTTTATTTTATATTTTTATTTTTTATTTTATATTTTTTTATAATTATATATTTTTCCAAATTTATTGATTGATTGAATGATTAACAATGATAACCAATGAATTGATTAAAATTAAATTTTCCTTTTATTTTAACATTACTTTTATATATTTATCTTTTTACGAAAAAAGATAATTTTTACATAAAACTTGAATTTTAAATTGTATGATTTTAAAAAGAAATCATATGATTTGAAAATTTTGAAAAGTTCAGCTGGATCTGTTTTCTTGTCTTTTAATAGCTTTCAATTGTATACCATAATAGATACTTTTTTTTCTGATTTCATATCTATTGTTGGATATTGAAAAAAGGTCAAAACCAGCTATTCTTTGAAGATATACAAGAAAAGTGTTGCGTAAATGGTGACATAGAAAAGAACATTTAAAAGCCTTCTTAGAATCTTGTTTCCCTGTTAAATAACTTGGTAAAGTCGAAAATTTTTTATAGTTCTTAAAATTTCTTAAGTTCAGGAAATTTATGAAATATTTATTACAATGTATTACTATTAAAATATGTTACTTTTAATTAATTTTAGTTTATAATTTTTTAAGATTAAGTGGAATTGATATTTATGTAAATGTAAACACAAATGATTAATATAAATTATTGAAATAAAACACGAGGGAAAATTAAAAAGAAAAAATATTGTATGGAAATAATAATAAATGAGATTAATATTAGGCAAATTAAATTAATTTGGTTAAAATAATTAATTCATTTATCATATTGTAATAATATTTTATATTATAAAATATTAAAATATTATAATTGTTAATTAATTTCAATTTATAACTTAATATTGATATTTCTATCTCAATAATGTTTCTTAATATTTTCAGTTTGTAAAATTATACTATATTTTTCAAAAAAGAAAATGAAATACAATTCTATTATGAATATTTAAATTTTTATAAATTATTTTTAAACTTATTTAAATATTTAAATTTAATAATTTATTTATAATTAATTATTGAATTTTTTAAACAT
>NW_006263643.1:145772-150125 GCF_000469605.1 Apis dorsata | reverse complement strand
TTTATTTATTATTATTTATTATAATATATTTTTTATTTATTTATTTTATTATTTTATTTATAATTTTTATTTATATTTTTATATTCATTCAAAAATAAAATATTTTTCCATTTGACAAATAATATTTTCATAATAAATATTTGCATTTTTTATTTCGCATCAATGAATTCATTTTTCATTGAAGGATGGAAATTACATTGTAGAATCTAGAAAGTTATTTTAAAGTTATATTTTTATATTTTCTTCCCTTAAAAACGAACGAACTGATTCCTTCTTTGGAAATCATGCCTTTTGTCTTTTTCTTTTATAGAAAATTCTCACAAAAAAAACACAAAAAGAGAATTCTCATTCGAAATTATTTAAAAAAACATTACTTCGATTTTCAATATTTTTAACAAGAGAAAAATTTTATTTTGTTATTAAAATTAACAATAATTACATGAATAAAATCGAGATAAATAATAATTTATTATGTAAATAATTATTATTATTAAATCTTAAAAAATAAATGATTAATTTAAGAAAAAATTTTAAGAAAAGAAATAATATATTATTCAAAATTATTATTATATTATTATTATATTGTTATAATATAATTGTTTTATTATTCTATTATAAAAAAAAAAAAATAAATTACATACACCTAAATATTGATTCTAGTACTTAAAATTTTTCTCTTTTAGATTTTTAAAAATTATAAAAAAATTTAAAATTCTATTAATAATTAATAAAGTAAGTTTAAGTAATTAATTTTTAACTATTTAAAACTCGGATAACATTTAAGATATTCAAAAATAATAAGTCTAAAGATATTATCAAAAAAATGAAATAAAAATAAAATAGTAGAATTTTCATTTTTCACTATTTTTTAAAATTTAAGAAGAAATATATAATCCTCAAGAATAAATATACAAATTTAACTTTCCATGTATTAGACATTTCTATATATAAAATTTTATGATTATAACGATTTATGCAAATTCAAATTTTGATTAACACAATAATAATTAAAATATACACAATAATTAAAAATATAAAACAAAAATCTATTTCATTTTTTAAATATCATAATAAGCAGTAGATAAATTTTGATATTTTGTATGCATTTTGTAAATTTTCTATAAATGCATAAACATCCATAATCTACTAACGAAACATCAGTAAAATTTCGAATATCTTTTGATCATTTAATTTGCATGATCCACCATTTCATTCTGCACTCTTGACCTTATAAGCGGCGGTCAAAAGCCAACTAATTTCAAAGAATTTCCCCTTTATTTTTTTCTCGACGTGTCGTTAAATCCTTCCATCCATTTTCATCGTAAAATAGTCGTCGTCTTCAAACCTTTCCGATGTGAACCCGTCTTCTCCGAAAGTCGAAGAGAATTTTTTTAACATGCACCTGTTCCTCCTAAGAGCATTTTTTTCGGGGGATGGAAGTCAGCCTCTATCTTCAAGGATCAAACATCTGCCCCGTGTAACAAGTCCGAGAGAGAATCTAATTTGTGAATGTTGCAACCGTTCTCTTGCGTTAATAAATAATATCGGAGCTTATATAACCCGTTTATGGATTATTAAAAGAAAAAAAAATAAGAAAGAGTATATGAATCGCGTTATGAAGGATCATTCAGGAAACTGAAATGAGCCACGTATCTTTTATAGGATAAATAGGGGATTGGATATAGTAATAGAGGGTTGAATTGGTTGATGATTATGGGATACACTTATCTGTGATATACATATTATGCATTTTTTTTTTATTCCATGTATATAGTATGAAGATTGAATATGATGAATATTGTTAATTTCAAAAAGATTTATTAGATTATATTAAATTAATACAATTTTATGAAAAATTAGAGATAAAAATAAGATGAACAAAAAAGTTGATTTACTATAATATCAGTTGAAATACTAATAATTAATAATGAAAAAAAAATTAATTTTAATATTTCTAATTTATAATATATAAAAAATAATTTTTATTAAAATTAATTAAAAAATTCTAATTCTAGTAAGATTAATTTCTAAAATATCTTGAAATATCTAAAATATCTTTGAAGTTTTAAATCTTTGTTCTTATATTCTAAATAATTTTTGAGCTTCTAATTTGTATTTTTATTAAATTATTAATTACAATATTTTTTCCTTTTGTAATCTTATATAAATTTTAAATTTATTAATATTTTAAAATGAATAAAAATAAATATTATAAGATGATGTTTATAATATAAATGAACGAATTAGAAATTCTTGTGAAACAATGATTTTTTTTTTTAATTTATTTCAAATCTATTCCAAATTTCTCATTGACAATTATTTTTATATAATAAATATTATTACTTGCACATTGTAAGAAAAAAAACAAAAATTAAATTATTGTAAATTATTAAAAATTGCTTTGCTAAATAAATTTATTCATTAAATATTTATTTGAAATTATGAAATAATTTTCTACATAAATGTATAAATGCATATATGTATATTTAATAGTGAAACAAATAATTTGAGGTTATGAAATAATCTTTCACATATAAATGCATATATATATTTAATAAGTAGAATACATATGAAATAATATTAATGCTATAAAAAAAATAAATAAACGAATGTATACTTTGACAAGGAAAGAGAACACAAAAAAAAAATAAATTTTGCGCATGGCTTTCATAGATAATGCTTAATGATGAGAGAAAAACAAATGAACTATTCCGTTGCTCTTGGAAAGTTTATGGGTCGATTTACATCGCCAAATCGCTATTGATTGCATTTCCAATATTAAACTATTATTATACATGTTTTATGAATATCGAAAAAAAGCAATCATAAAAGATAATTCGTTAGAAATCATGTTATTTTTTAATTTAGTGAGACAATAATTTTTAAATGAAAAAATAACTACGCAAAAGAAGAAAAATAGAAAAGAAAACGTTTACACAAGATATGTACGAGGTGTACACGCGACGTGAAGATAAGTGGTATGTGGTTTGTGGTTAGAGTGGATCAGCTGCACGTGGTTGAAACCGTTACAGATGCTAAAAATTTGTAACAAATTTGTAAATTGCAGATACTACATAATTAAAAATATTAGAAATCGATTTTCTGTTTAAGCAATACAGTAGTACATCTATGTATTTTAAATGAAATGTTTATTATTGAGAAATTGTTTTTAAAAATAACTTTTAAAAAAATACTAAAACTTTATACAATTTATTTATTAGAATTATTATTTAGAATTTGTGCTATTGTAATATTTTTCTTCTTTTTTCATTTTGTCTATAAACTTAATAAAATTTGACTTTCTAAAGATGTACATATTGTACATTCAGAAAAATTTAATCAATTTGACATAGTTTCAATCAGTCAATAATATATAATTATATATATATATATAATTATATAAATTTNTTTGTCAAATACATATAATTATAAGAATTTTTCCTTTTGAAATTTGAATGAAATGAAAAAATAGAATGAACAATCTTTATAAATATATATATATATATTTAAAATTTCAAAATAATAATGTCTTCTTTAAAATGAATTTATTTATAATATATTTTATATTTATTAAATCTTTTAATTCATTTCTTTCTTTCAAAATCTCTTTTTTTTTTTCTAATATTTATATTTTGTATTCTTAAAATTTTTTCCATTTATAATTACTTCAAAATAACAACAGAATGTTTTATAAAAAAATTTTCTAATTATATGAAATGTCTTTATTTCTTATCTCTCATTATTATAAATGCTTCAAGTATTCTTCATTAAATATCTTTTTATTTTTATTTCTTCTTTATTTAAACCGTTGTTCTTTTTAATAAAATATTGATGCCAATTTTTTCTTATTTCAATAAAATATTTTCTATATTTTTACATATATTCATATATTTTTTTATTTTTCATGATATATATCATGAAATACGTGTGTATATATATTTTTCAAGATATATTATAATATCTAAAGTTTCATCTTTTATCTTTTAAATAAAGTTACAAAGTTAGAAGTCCATATGATCATTCATTTTTAAATTATCATTGGCTTTATTGCAGCAGATCCACTACGTCATAAAGAACCATATTTATTTCGAAATTGAATGCCATTTTTACAACACCCTATAGTTCAATCAGAGTCGGTGACAAGCAGTTTATTTGACTAACGAGATAATGGCCGTCTTTGTCGCTACCAAAAAGCCGATTACGCAGTGATTGCTCTTTAACCAGCGACCCTATCTTTGTGCTTTTCACTCTGGAAAATCTTATTCGCTCTTATCCGTGTCATATATCTTCAAATATATTGTATCAAATATTTATTAAAAATATTATTTTTAATAAAATAATATTAATAATATA
>NW_006263643.1:143026-145151 GCF_000469605.1 Apis dorsata | reverse complement strand
TTTTTAAAATATAATTTTAAATATAATATTAAATATAATTTAATATAATTTAAATATAATTATAATATAAAATATAATTTTTATTCAATTACTAATTTTTTTTTTTTATGTAATTTTCTTTTGTAATTTGTTCAATATTTGGTAAATCATTTGACATTTCTAAAACGATATTTTTTTTTAAATTATTGTATTTTTTTAATGCAGAGTTTACAGAGTTTAGATTCTTTTGTAAATAAAATTTATCTTTTAGCAAATTAAATTAAAGAAATTTCTTTATAACTTATAACATAGTTTAGGAAACAACTTTTTATTAAAATTTATATACATTTATATGTTTAATTTATATGTTTAGTGTTAATTTCTTGTAAAATATTATTATTTACTATTTTCTTTGCCATATAAGTAGATATAAAAGTAGTTATGCCATATAAGTAGTTATAAAGAAATTTCATCATTTGATTATTTTAACTTTATATTTCGAATTTTTTAAAATACATAGAAATAAACAAAAAATTTGAAATTAAATCAATCTGTTCAAAAATAATTTGCGACGATGATTAGTTATGAGAAAAATTGATAGTTTCTATTACATGGATGTCGAAATTTGAATTAATTATTGCAAAAATAACATTGTTATTTTACGGCAAATTAAGAGAAAAATAATATATATCCTTGATGCTCAATTGGGTTTTTTCGATTGGAAACCAAATGCAATAATAAGATATCAGAAAAAGAAAAGTCTCCGAGTATCTAACATTTCACTATATGAAATTTATTTCTAATTTGAAATTCTCAAAACCTAAATAATAAATAGTTAATAAATAAAAAACTTAAATAAATAAAAAATATAATAAAACAGAAAAGAATATATATACATATTTATACATTTAAATTTTTAAAAATTTCAAAGAGCAAAGTTTTGGATTTGAATTTTCGCGAATATTTTCGAATATTTTCAAGAATTTTGGAAAAATATCTAAAAATTTGAACAACTCTAGAAAAAAATACATATCTATCTTTTATTTGTTAAGCATTGATGAAAAAAATAGTCAAACGTAAGATCATTACATCAATTATCGCAACGATCCGCGATATTCGTTTAAAATTGCAATCAGTCATAAATTGATCGAAAAGCAATCGATTGCATTGGGGACAAAAGGTATCGACCCGCATCGTGCCTCGTCCAAACGCGAATTGACGCGATCCACAATGTATTCTACGGTACACACGGAACTGCTCTGTCACGAGACAGGTGTCGTCGGTATTGTCCGTGTAACTACTGTACAGAGAGGGAATATCGTCTTGAACCTCTACGGCAACAGCTGAATGATCATCGTTGCGAGATGATGCCCGTATGCAGCTGCTCTGTTACTTTTAATTCTTCTCTATGTGTTTGTAATTTTGTTTTTGGAGAATACGAGGAGTAGAGGGAGTTTATCGAATCAAAGAATGAATATTTTTAGATATTGTCAACATTAAATATACTATTTGATTAAATGAAATGAAAATCTTAAAAATATGATTGAAAATTCTTTATTCATTATTGTTATATTTAACTTTTAGATCTTTCAATTTTTATCTTTCTTTTTGTTTCTTTGTTTTTCAATGAAAAATTAGAAATATAACTTGGAAATTTATATAATATAAATTTTTTAAGTCTTATGTCAATTGAAATTCCTTTGAATAATATTTATAAATACAAGTTATATATAATTTAAACTATAAATTAGTTTAGAAGAAAAAGCGTAGAAAGCTTACAGAATGTTAATAAATTCATGGAACATTTTTGGAGTCGATTTTAGAAATCAAAACAAACAAAAGTTGGTATGCAAAAATATCAATTAAAAATTATTAATATCAATATATAATTATTATTAATAAAAATATCAATTAAAAATTATTATTTATTAAATTATAGATGATTGAAGTTTATATTAGGCAAGATGGAAAGAGAGTACTTTAAAATTAAACGATTTATAAATTTAAATAAATATTTTGAAATTCAAACTGAAATAAAAAAATTCGAATGAATTTTGTTATAATTATATCGTTCAAGAGAATTTAGAATTTTGCTCATGTATGTTATATAAAGAGAACCTTCGAAAGATGGGTCTCTGAACGAAGT
>NW_006263643.1:133105-142604 GCF_000469605.1 Apis dorsata | reverse complement strand
TTTTATTATAAAAATTTCCTATCTACATTTCTTAAATATTATTAATAACACAATACATTAATTATATCTTCAATCAAATCAATGTATTAAAAGATAAAAAAAAATCTACGTATCTAATTTTCTATTCACCAAAAATTTAACTTTGATAATATAAGAGAAATAGAACTCTAATCCCACTCTAATTTATATATATATGTATATATAAATTATTTTAATTAATCTTTTATATATAAATAATATAATAATATATATAAATAATCTTAATTAATCTTTTTATCAATTTCCATTTAGATTGCACTTCTATTTATAGCATAAAATATATTACACATTTACATTCTCTAGACTTTTAAACTGTTAATTATCTAAAAATATTTCATGAATGTATTAATAGTTTGTGAAATATGTAAAATTTATATAATATAAAATATATATTTGTATAAAAATTTATTTATCAGGAACATTTTCTATTTACATTTACATTTCTATTTACATTCTCTTAAACGTGACTAACAACACTTACTAATTTCAATTCAGCAATCAATCATTTACACGTATACACGTACTCATAATCCATACTCATATAAACCAGCATATAAAAGAAAGCCTACACATACTTATCTAAAATAGTTTTCTATTTATTAGAGATAGAGCCATGTTATTTGATTTATCTAACGCAAACGTAAATAGTACATAACCTAACTATTATTTGTATACGAACCATAACATTTGTTTGATCACTAAAATCAATCCTTCGAAGATGTTTCATCAATATATTAAGTAATATACTAATATTGTATATTGCATCTCGTCCTATTCATGGTAAACAACTCTATAGTTTCCTTTCCTTAGTAGACGCTAAAATCCTTCGAACCGGCTCGTGAATTGGCGACCAACTCATCGCCAAAGTCGATTCCGCTTTCAAGTTACGGACCGTATCTCCGCTTCCTTGCTCGAAGTTGCCATATTGCTGTCCTTTTCTCGCATGTTGTACAGATGATGGAAATTCGGCCGGTAAACTAGTGTTCCTCCGATTCCAAGTTTGTACGGCCACCTTGTTGCGAGATCGAGTTAGGCAAATTGTTAATTATTTAGACTGTATGAATAGGTGGGCGTAGTCTGGCGAAGTTTGTTCCTTTCTCGAACTATTTAATGTAGATTGGATGGAATAGTATATTGTAATTTATAGAGAATTGTAATATAATGATAAAATAGTGTATAATAGTAGAATTGCAATGTGTGTTTGTTGCAATGTCGTAGAAAGGAATTGTAATTCGAATAATACGATGAAAATAGTTAGGTTTATATAAATAAGTATAAAATCTTCATTTTAATAAAAATCAATATTATTTTTGATAAAAATAGTTAGTTTTACAAAAAAATAAAATATAATATTTAATTATAATATTATATATATATATTATTATTAATATTATATATATAATAATATTTAAATTATTATAATTATATATTATCATACATAATTATAATTATTATTATAATTATTGTATCTTATACTTAGTATTATTTTTTAAATAATACTAATTAATAAAATTTAATTGCGTTCTACAAAATACTTTATATTTTAAATTATAAATTATTTAGAATCATTCATTATATTATATCAGTATATAAAAATTTTTTTTAAATTATAATAACTTATGTGAAAATAAAATATATTATAAAAAGAAATAGAACAATTAGCAAAAAAAAGTATCTGTTAATACTTTTTAAATATTAAATGTTTTATTTAGTGTATTCAATTTGAATCAAATTATCACTTATCGAATAAAAAATTCAATTGATTTGGATCAGCTGATTCTTTCATTTTCCTCTTCACGATATCCTTCGATTCATTCGATACCGTTACCAGTTTTTTTGTGAAAGCATTTCAAGATACAAAATACGCGTTATGTATTGGATCACTGGAGAAAAGAAACGGAAATGTATGGTATTAGGTTTCACGGTCATCTAATTATGAGGACAAACTGTGAAAATGTTTAATAATCTTGTTTAATAAACTCTTTTGAAGATTTTTAAAAATTAATTCATGATCATTTACAATATTAATTATTAATATATCATTTCAATAATTATTATTAATATAATAATAATTAACAATAATTATTATAATAACTATTATTAATTAAAAAATTTTAATATTTTTGTCTTTCGAAAACAAATGAAATAATTTTATTGAACATTTTCGACTTATTTTTTTTATAAAGAATCACTTATTATAAAATATTCCGTATATACATTAATAATTAATAAGATCTGTATTAAATATTTTCAAAAATATAAATTTTAAAAAGCTTCTCTTCTAAAATATATTTTGTATTGTGCCAAATAGATAAAAATCATAAAATTTTGATTTTTTTTGTCCTAATACATATCATTTTTTGATTTCGCGGATCTACATTACTATGCCTCCTATCTCTGATTCCATGAATGAATAAACACCATGCCGTTTCCTTAAGGGCCTTCTAATTGCTTGTCCGGCAGAAAGGGCACTTTTGGGGCCCTTTCTCTCGTCTGGCAGCCTGTCTGTCTTCTCGAAATAAGAAGCGGTGTAAAAGATTGTATTTTCGGTCAATGCCTTTGTCAGATGTGCGTTCTGCTCATGGAAGAAGGGAGCTTCGAATGGATTGCAAGGGGTGTCTTATAAAACTGTGGTTCTCATTTCGCTATTTCAAGAAGATGGAGAGTCTTTATAATCATCTGTAAGAATTTTAGTTTTCTAATATCCTTTTTGATCACAGCTTATATTTAATATAAATGATGAAAAGAATGAAATTCAATGGTATAATGTGGATGTAGATGGGGATGTAGAATAGAGTCTGGAAAAAATAAAAGAAGTTTAATTTTGGTAAAGTTGGATTTGAAATTGTAAAATAAATTAAATGAAAAATATGACAATCTATATTTATCTAATGAATTTTTTGATACTTTTTTTACAATTACAATTTATGATAATGAAAAAAGTGTCAATGAATTAATAGAAGATATAAAATAGTTAGAAATTTAATTTTAAGAAAGTTGAGTTTATTTACTTTACAATTTTAAAGTAAAAAGAAAATTGTGAAAAATAAGGATATTGATCAATTTGTAAATGATGAAAAAGAATGAAGTTTAATTTCGATGAAGTTGAATTTATTGTTATGTATGTAAGTAATAAATTAATAGATTTTGTGTTTAATTTTAATGAAGTTAAAATTGTGATTTGTAAGTTTGTAATAAATTCATATATTTTGAGGTAATAAGAGATTTAATTCTAATGAAATTGGATTTGAGATTGATTAAAGTAGATTTATAAATTAATAAGAATATGGTGAAAAGTCTTTTCTTTTATTAAAAATACTTATTTGCTCTTTATTAAAGAATTTATTATTTGTTATGAATTTTTATTCATATTTTTTTCTTTTTATTAAGAATCTTTTTATTAAAAGATATTTATTAAAAATTAAAAAAGAGATTATTTATTAAAAATTTTTTTATTGGAAATTATTTTAAATTGTTAGTAACAAATAATGTTAAATTATTAAATATTCTTTTAATAGAAATTTATATTATAAACAATAATCGATTTATGATATTACTAATTCATTTTTCAAATTCAAATTTATTATGAACTATTATATATATTATTTATATGAAAATTTATAAAAAATGAATTTCATATCATAATATCCTATAAAAAAACTATTGAAAAAAAATTGTAGTAAGATACAGAAGACAAAAAAATATAAATTATTGTAATATATACATAATTTGTATAATGAAATAAACAATATAGCAAACAATATAACATATATATAATATAAATATATAATAAATATAGAATAGGAAAATACAATTCAAACTAAGATAAAATAAAAATACATATAAAAATTTCTGGCAAATAATTATTACCTACAATTAAAAACAGCATACATTTTCCATACTCAATTAATACATTTTTGCAGCAAAGTTCATAAAAACATTCACGAATATGATTATATTTTCAATTAGTTTATTCAATATTCTATTATTCACTTCATATCTTTCTTATTTCCAAACTTTCAACATCCCACCACATATAAACTTTATAACACTATAAAGTAGAAGGTTGACAACCGTTCAGAGATCCCTCGTTCCATCCCTTTTTCGGACTACAGTAATCCGAGCCGACAATACATTTCTAAAATGCCTGCGTCTTCTATATTTTCATGGGGGGTGCGCACGCGCCAGTCTCTCCGACTTCCTGCCATCCGCCGCTCATTTCCGCTATTCCACATTATGCTGTATACACGCATCCCCGACGGGGTTGCCCCATAGGAAACGCATCTGCACACTCCTCCACGGGAGCATCGTGGCCGAGGTCGAGACTCGCCACGAGACAGATGCTGAATCCTTGAACCCAGGGGCACCTTGACCCCCTCGACGTAATTTGCATCGATTTCGATTCAATTCCAGGGAATTTCGAGAAATCTTGTTTCTGCGATTTTCGTAGTTTAGATATTCGATCTTGAGTAATGGAATATATATTTATTGATTTTCGTTTTTTATTGATTTTTTTTTATTTTATGTTCCGAGTAATATATTTATATTATATGATATTTTATGAAATGGAATTTATGATGCAAAATATATAAAATTATTGAAAAATAGAAAGGAAATAGAATATTGTACAATATGTATAATAAAATTTTTAATATACAATTTAATTTTTAATTTATAATTTTTTATAATATATAAAATTTATATAAATAAATTTTTATTATAATATTTTTAATATAAGATGTTAAAGGAATAGATTGAAAAATTCTTTTTTTTTGAAATATAATCATTTTTTCATTGGAATATTTAAAAAATTATTGAAAATAGTTTTCTTCCGTAACAATATATATTTTGCATCGATATTTTAATACTATCAAAAACCTAGCATATTTTACGAAAAGAATTATATATAATATAAAATTATTATTATATTATTATTATATTAGTATCAAATTTTAAAAACAATAGAAAATTTCAAATAAAATAATGAAAAGTCACGTATTAAATTTATAAAAAATATGAATTATAATACATGAATAATAAATTAACTAACGAATTATTTTATATATTATAAATAATATATCATTTTTATATGTTAAAGGCACAAATGTGCAATTTGATGATTTATACTTTTAAATATAAAATATAAAGTGATAATTATCGAGATCAATATTTTCGAGATCATATTATTGATAATATTTACTTTAAAGTTTGATTATAAAATATTCTAAATTGATTTGTAAACCTATCATTACAAATTGAAGTTAACTATAAAAAAGAAATTTTCATATATTTGTTTATATATAATTTTAATTTTGTTTTAATTACATAGTTCACAATTTACTGATCATTTTGTCAACTGAAATAAACATTAATAAACATTAAACATGTATTTTTTTTTTAAATTGTAAAATAATCAAATTTCTTACATATCATTATATATATTTACATATACATAGTTTAAACAAAATTATTTAAACTAAAATTACTGAATCTTTCTTTATCTCTCAAATCCTATTTATCCACACGAAAACGAAACTTTTCAACATTTTTCACAGAAATTTCCTCGTCTATATCAATAGATTTATCTTTTAGCAAAATAGACAAAAAATACTGATTCATCCACTATCAATTCCTGTCTTATCGTGATGATTATCGTTGAAAGACTCAGGATGTCTTTTGAAATCACGTAGAATTGATTTAAAGCAATGAAATGAGACTGGTTTGATTCTTGAAGAAACTTTAATGCAATTATGAATATGTTTTGTTGATGAGATTATAAAAGAAGACTTAATTGAGAATCTTTATTATTTAATCATAGGATTGATAATGAAAAATATTATGTTAAACTGGATTAAATGAAAATATCATTTATATGTAGAAAAAAGAATTGTTTTCTATCTGTAGTATGATCGCATAATAATAATTTTAAGAATACAGTATTGTTAAAATATTGATTCAACTTATCGTATAATTCATCAATCATATTCTTTAGATTGTATCTAAAGTTTCAGAATAAATTATAAAATGATCCAAAAATACTGAAAAGATAAATTTACACATATTTAATATAAAAATACACATAGTTTTATAGTAAAGGAATATTTAAATCAACAAATATTAGAAAGTTAAAACGAAATATATTTATATGTTATATTGCTTATTTTATATAATAAATAATTTATTTTATTATAGATATTTAAAAATATAATTATCAAAAAGATAAATTAGAATCATAAATTTATAGATATAAATTTATATAAAATAAACGAATATAATTAACACTTCAAAAGAATATTATCTAAAATATTAATGATGATTTAAAATCTAAAATTACATAAAATTTTATTCAAAATAAAAAATTCAAAATAAAATGATCTCTTTCTTAAGATCTCTTTTATTAAACATTTATCATCATTTTAATCATTTTAATCATTATATAAAATATGAAAATATTAATCAAATATTTATTAAATATCAAAACAAAATACATTTAACCTAATCAAACAAATATATTTAACAAATAAATTTATTTAATTAAATAAAAAATATAATTATTTAAAATTCCTTAAAAATTAAATACATATCTCATCTTTATAATCCACTTCTCTGTAAAAATTTATAAAATTTTCTTTTTAAAAATAGTATTCTTATTAAAAATATATAGCCAAATAAATATTTAACAATAATCATTATTGCTTAAAAATCACATAACCTAATCTTCAATTTAAAAATACTTCTCAAACCCCAGTTTAAGCAAATTTGGATAAATATATAATTTAGGCCGGGTTTCAGAGTCGGAAGGAAGCTGATAGACGAGCGAGAAGAGGCGTTTAAACGGAGCAGAGCGGCTCGTTGTCTGTAATTTCGGTGGTTCCCGACGACTTTCGTACACTCGTAAATCCACGAGCTCGTCTCAGCCTCGAGGAAACGGAGACACGGCTTGTTTACTCGGGTACCGCGCATGCTCGAACGTTTTATCGTGCCGCGATGATTAAATGATGGAAGAGATAATAGAAACTCGTTGTTCTCTTGAATTGTTTCCGAATAATTGAAGATTCAAAAGAAATGAATGGAAAATTAATATTGAAGTCGTTTCTTGAAAAGAAGAAGATTTTCTTATTTTTTTAATAATTAAGTATAAATTAGGTTAAAAGATAATTTTATTTTGGAAAAATAATTTTAAATTGAAAAATTAGAGAATTGGTATCATTATTATTCGAATTCTTAAAAAGATTGAAAAAGACAAATTTTCTTTTTTTTCTTTTTATAAAAAATAATCCGAATCGACTTTTTAATTGGTGATTTGAATGATTAATAAATATATTTTAAAAATATCAATTAAAATTTTTTTAAACATTGAGAAATATTTTTTTATATGATTTTTGTGATGAATTATGTTTTTAATAATATTTATAATATTAAATTCTAATATAATAATATTTATAATATTAAATTCTAATATAGTTATTTAGACAAATTCAGAATTAAAAATATGTTTAAAAACATACTATTTCAATATTTTAGATAACAATAAATTTAAATAAATAATAATAAATTTATTCACAGAATTTATTCATATCTAACATTTTCTTATCTTCAATTCATACAAATACAATAATCATTTGCAAATAATACTCTTTCATTGTTGAAATCCGTTTCGCGTGATTTTGCATGTTGTATTCAATGGTACGAAACAGTTTCATTGAGAAAATATCGAACGAGGAAGCAAAGATAACGTTTCACTTGAATAATGTATTATTTAATGAAATAACAGAGGGTATGTACATTTCCTCCGACTATTCATTCGATAAAACAGTTATTCCAATTCGTTCTATCTTTAACAATTAATATTTACTTAAATTTCCATAATCATAAACTTTTACTCAACTAATTAACTATTTAAAAGATGAAACTTTCTTAAAAAATCGAAATAAATATGAATAATAAATATAAATACATATTATTAGAGATTTTTATATTTCATATTATATATATTTTGTATATTTTACATATCTTTTTTCTCATTAAGTTATATAATGTAATTTATTATTAAAACAACATATAAAAATTATTATTACAAATACTTTATTTAAATACTTAAATTAATACATAATTTATATACATTTGTTGAAATGTACATTTATTTGTATGTAGCTTATAAATGATTTACATAAATAAAGATTGCTATTAAATTGTTGTTAGTTATTGCTAATGAGAAACATATGTGTTTTTTTTTTTACAAAATTTTAACTAAATTTAATAGTATTTAATTTAATAGTATTAAGTATTTTGAAAATTTTTATACTATTTCATAATATTAAAATTTAATAAGTATTCTGAATAAAAATACAAACTAAAATATGTAATAGAAAGATATTTATATATGTATGTACTATTCCAATTATATCTTGTTATATAAAATTAATTTTTTCAGATAAATGATACTAATTTATCAAAGAATTCTAAAAAAATTATTTTTTTAAAATAAATTATAATGTATTAACTATAACTATTTACATTAACTATTTTATAACTATTTACTGAGACAAATATACAGAATAAAATTATTATTGTTTTGTAAATCTATAATATCGTGACTAAAATGGATTCTATATCTGTAGTTTTATGAAAATGAATTTAACATTAGGAATATAACTTGATGTTTTCCAGTTCAAACTCTCATTTATTTTTAATATTATGATACATTTTTTACTAATTCCATTCTAATAATAAATAATAAAAAATAATAAAAATAAATAACACATGAAAAAATGTACCAATACAAACATTATTAAAAACATAAATTATTGTAACAAAAAATTAGTAATAAAAGAGAATGAAACTTTAAAAATGTAACATATCGATTTAAATTATTAATGAAAAAATTAGAATAATCAATAGCCATATGGCCATCAAGGTATCGATCGGTTTCGCTTTCGTTCTCATTTATATTTCTCGATGCAGGATGTCATGCATCTTTAGATGCATCCTGTGCATTTTACGCAAAGGCTCGATACAAGGAGAAACAATGGAAAGCATAATTCAAACAGCTCCTCTATCGAAAGAAAAAACAAATGATATTCTCATAACTGATATTCACTTATCACAACTTTCACACTTTTCCATGCAAACTAAAAATCGTATTTATTATATCGTGTCGTGTATTCTTTAAATTTTCATTAATTTTTCGATTTCGTGACGAAATGTTATATTATTCGTTGCATTATGATGAAATAGAAATCAAAATTTATAAAAGATAAAGAATATAGAATTTTTCTTCAAAAGATAAAAATTATGAACAATAATATATTTTACAGGAAATGGAAAAAGTTTTTAAAATAAAAAAATTAAATGCTTTTAGAAAAGCAATTATTTCAATGAAATTAGATTTTAAAATAAATCTGAAAAAAAGAGTTTCTATATATATAAGATATAATTGATAAATATTGATGGTTCCTTT
>NW_006263643.1:120762-132922 GCF_000469605.1 Apis dorsata | reverse complement strand
TAAAAATGTCGCCTATTATAAAAGAAAAAAAAAATACTTTATTAATAATTAAAACAAATAAATAATATATAATTTATAATACATTAAAATAAATTAATATATTAAAACAAATTATATAATCATAGAATATTTCAATTGAAATCTAAAAAACTATTTATATATTTATTATATTATATATATTATAAATATGGCTTAAATAAATTTTATTTCGATCTAATTTAAAATTCACGTTTCAATTCCTATATTATATTATATATAATAATTATTAAATTCTTATTGTTATTCAAGTAAATTATAAAATTGTAGAAAATTTTAATTGCATTTAGAAAACTATTTATTGTAATAAAATATACATAAATTAAATAAATTTTATTTCTATCTATTTCAATGTAAAATTCATATATTCATTTCAATTCTTAATGCGTTGAATTATATAATCTTAAAAGTTCCAATTATATCTAAGAAAATATTTATTTCTATTATATTAAAATTTTAAACATATTTTAAACGAATTTTATCTCGATTTATATTTCGATCTACTTAATCTAAAATTTCTATACTGATTTCAATATTTCTATTTTATTTAAAAAAAAAAACGAAAAAAAAAATATAAAAACTCGTAAATAAATTATTGTTGAAGTATATACAGTTATATACAGGAATTAATGGGCACGCGTATAGTCGTAAGTATACTTACATTCACGTGTATAGAACAATGCACTGTTTCCAATGTGCGTGTGTACACGCTTGTACAGGGGTACAATGATGGCTACGGGAAAATACAGTCGATTCGAACGAATTACCATTTACTGTATTGCGATTTTATATAATTATTCCGTAATTTCTTTGCCGGCATTACCTCTTAAGCAACCATTGTATTCTAATTAGACTTTAACGATTAACGAGGCTATCGTTATGACGAGCTTCAAGTACATGCTACAATATATATAATGTAGAAACTTTGTTCATTGAGAGAAGAGAGTTTTAACTTTATGCTAATGTGATAATAATTAATGAAGTTTTAAAAATAGAAAAAAATTATTCTTACACTGCATATATGTTATATAAATATATTATTATAAAAAATTATTATTTCTAATTATAGATTAGATATTGGATTTGAATATGAATTAGAATATATTACTTATAATACTTATATACATATAATTACTTATATTCTAGACTTAAATTATAATTATAGTTTTAAATTACATTGAATTTAATTTAAAAAAGAAGTTTCTTAAATATCATCATACATTTCTTAATTTTCTATTTTTTAGTAAAATTGTCAATTATATATATATTATATATTTTATATTTTCGCAAAATTGCTATTTAGAATTTAATATTTATATAATATCATATGTCATATTATTCAATTATATAATAATATTATATAAGTTAACATTAATTCCTATTTGTAATATTCCTTTCAAAAATCCTTTACATCCTCATAGATTCCAATCCTTCATAAAAACTTCACTCAAGTTTTATTTTAATAAACTTTTAATTTAACTTTCTCTGTTTATATATTTAGGAAATGTGGAAACAGATTGTATGATTTCATTTTCTTGCACACATTTCCATTTCAAAATTTATCTACTTTATTTACTGTTTCGAACATTTCCAAAATTTCAAATTTTATTTTCAAAAAAAAAAAAAAATAACATTTCTTAATCTAGGAGAATAAGAGCAAAGAAAAAGATCGTGCGCGAAGAAAAAAATGCGAAGAATCAGAGCGTTCGAAAACGGAAGTTGATACACGGTGATCAAACGATCGAAAGTAAGTTCGACGCTGACCGGACAAACGGTTTCCGTTATAAGCCGCGTATCGTTACGCAAGAGGAACACCGGTCCGGATGAAAAGGATGTGCGAAAGGAAGCCGCAGCTACGCTGCCGTGAGCATATTTCCCATTCTCCGAGAACCTGACTTTGGCCCGCTTCTTATTCTTCCCGCTTCTTGTACTTCTTCGTTGTTTTGCAATGAATGGACAGTTATATAAAGAACGGGAATTATTGATCGTTGATAAATACTATTGCTAAAAATGATAATATTGTTTGAAAATAAAATCGATTCTTCTATTTTTGTGGATAATTTTCCTCATTGATTTAATATTATTGATCGAATTGATATTTTATTTTACATGTAGTATTGCTAGAAATGTATGTTTATTATAATCTAAATTCTTTGATAATAGCTGTTCTAATTTATAATCCATGATATATTTATGATATGATTTTAATTCAGTTAAAATATGTTTACATATTTTTAAGATATCTTATGTATAAGTGTGTTAATATATTGTTCGGTTTGTAAAAAAAAAAAAAAATGAAATTTTTCTATTTTAGTGAATAATTTTCTTTATTGATTTAATATTATTGATTATGTTGATATTGTATTTTATATATAATATTATTAGTTAGAGATATATATCTATTATAATCTACTTAATTAATTATTTTTCTTGTGTAATTTAATCGATTATGAAGTATTTAATATCAAAACTTTGTGTAAATCAATCAAAATAAGATTGTAAAGATAAAAATATTTAAAATTGTCAATATATTTATAGAATGCAATAAAATTTATAATAAAGTATAAGCTTTCAAAATTGTATGAACGATCTTAATGAAACATTAGAAATTTATGATGAAATCTCAAAAATGTTATTATAAAAATATTAATAACAGTCATATTTCTACTTATTAAATTATGTTTTTAATTTTTAAAACAATGCAGGAATTTAACATATTCATGAGAGATATTTTATTCGAAGATTCATTTTAGAAGCCAAACAAACATAAAAGTTGGTAAAAATATCAATTGAAACTTATTTGTTATAAGTAATTGAAATTTATATTAGGTGAAGCAAGACAGAATGAATCAGTAGTGTGACGAAGATAAAGCCATTTTATATTATTTTTTCTCGCTTCATCTAACTATTTTTAATTTAATGAATAATCATTACTTTTATATATATATAATAAGTTTTTATTTTTTTTAATCTTTAAAATCGATCTTCCAAACATAAAAAATCAAAGAATACATTAACATTCTATGTAACAATTAATAATAATGTATAATTAATTTATTATAAACGTAATATTCATTTTTAAAAAATATTTATAATATATATTTTTAAATATATGGTATGTTTTTTTATTAGTAATATTTGTAGATTATTTATTATAAAATGATATTAATCTATTTCTTTTTGTATCAAGATATTTAAAATTTGCACTTCTATTGATTTAAAAATTTATTTACTATTTTTTATAAAACTACTATTTTATTTATACTATATGATCATTGTAATATTATTAATATTAATAATATTATAATACAATAAATATATTAATATAAAATCATAGATAAAGTTGGCAACATGATAAATTTGAACAATATTTAATCCATATTTTCAAGTACATTTATTGGCTTTTATATTCTTATTATATTCTGTGCTTCATGTAAAGCCCATAATATAAATTAAGATTGAAATTGATGCTTGAGAATTAAAATATGAAGAATCATCATTAGCTTTATAACAAATTTTAGCATACAAAAATTAATACAATTCTGAATATTTTTATCTCTTTACTATTTTATTATTGATTTAACTTTGAACTTGAATAATATTTAATTTAATTTGTTATCTTTCATGTCCAATGTTGCATTATAAATAATAACTATATTTTAAACTAAATAATAACTATATTTTATACTTTTGATGGAATAGATCCATATATTATAACATATTTCTGTCATTAATAAATAATTAATAAAGAAGAATGTTTTTCTTATCTTCGAAGAAATTTTGCTTTACATTTCATAAGATAAAAATAATTCGCCAGATTGAATGATTAATTTATCTTCTCAATCGAGCAATCTCATTTAACGAGAAATAATACGAAAAAGAGAAAAGATTTCAAATATAATGTATTTTAATAGTTATCAAACAGTGATCACTTATTATAATTTTCAATTATCGTAAATAGAAATAATTTTCTAAACGTAAAAAACTAATCTGATATCTTATAAAAAATCAAAAAAAGAGAACAAAAAATAGAAATAAATTTAAAATACATATTTCATGAATATTCGTATAATTTCACGCTGGTAACTGTATACGAATCACAGAGTCGAGTGCATAAAATGATATTCGACACGCACTTTGCTCATTTAACCTGTTTTCGTCTTTTCTTTTTTCTTTTCTTTTTTTTCCATTATCTTTGAATCATGAATGGACGAAGGCAAGGTTGTGAGGATCTAAATAGACATCTTCTAAACCATGAAATCGAATAGGGTGAAAATGGAATGGTCACGTGTCGATATTCGCAGTAAGAAAGGGTGGAAGCTACCCTTCGGTAATGAGGGTCTAAAAATGCCTTTTTCGATAAACATCGCCCTCCCTGACCTCGTAAAATGTTCCCCTTTTTAGGTTTTCGTTTAACCTGTTGCTGTGACGATGATTGATGTAAATAAATTCCACTTTTACCGATAGTCATCGTAAAATCATATCATTATTTACTCATGATGTAAAAGAACATGTAAAATTGAAATATATTAAAATTTTAATCAATTTGATTTGTTGTTGATTAACGAATAGAATATAAATTAAAATTAATATTAGAATTATTATTAATAAAGAAAAATTATTAGTAAAAGAATTTCTATAGTGTATATATATATATTATGTAATACTTATACCTATTATGACAGTAAATTATTAATACATATATCTTTTATTAATTAATATTTTATATTTTTATTATTATAGTATTTATATTTTATTTAAATATTTTATATTATTTAATTTATGTTTTTAAATTTAATGTTAAATAAAATTTTTAAGGAATAATGAAAGAATTTATGAATAAAAAAAAAATAGATTGATAATATATTTTTGATATATACAATATTGTTTATGATATATGAAATGTTATTTTATACAGATATATATGTATAGATAGATAATAATCATTTATTATTAATCAGATTAATATCTAATTATTAACAAATTATTAATATGATGAATTTATTATAATATTTTAAAATGATCATAGAAAAAGAAAATAGCCAATGAAAATTGATATTTTTCTTTACCATGATTCTTTCTATTACATAAGAAAAAAATTTGTAAACAATTATTTTCACTTTATAAAAGAACTTTTATATATACTTTACATAATTCTACAAAATAGTTATTAAAATCAATATTTTCCTATTTCTATTTCCTAAATCTTATTATTAACATAGTTATTTTATGTTTATAAACACAGTTATTTTATGTTTCAATTCCACAATTTTTTTAAAATATTATTTTGAATTTTTATAAAAATTAAATGTGAAACTTTTTATTTTAGAATTTCAACCATTTGGAAAAGTACTTTTACAGAATAAATATTTAAAATGACAGTTTTTCTATTTTTACGAATTTTATCATCACAAACAAACAAATTTAAAATATAAATATCTTATCTTACGTCTCAATTCTAAATTTCCTCTTCTAATCTCCTAAAAATATCATTTTGAATATTTATTTAAAAAAAATGAATTTTTAACTTTTTATTGCATAATTTTACATATTCATCACATAAAATAAATATTTAAAATAATTATACAGTTACAATAATCACTACACTTTTCCATTTTTAAAAATTTTATCAAAAAACAAATATTTATTTATTCCAATTTCATAATGCTTCCAATCTTCATATCATGTACCATCAGGTTTCGTATCGATAACCATCATACCACTTAAAATCATTATCCAAAATAATTACTATACTTGGAATAATCACTATACAATTTTCGATAATTATTCCTTATAAATAATTACTTACTTTAATTCCCACTTTTAATTATTTACACTTTTTCATGTTCGAAAGTCTTATTACCAAACAACAAACGTAAATATTTATTTATTTTATCTACCACCAAATAGATTCATATCATAAGATAAGCATCATACTGACACTTAAAGTTATTATCTAAAATAATTACTATACTTGCACAACAATCATTACAATTTTCGATAATTTCATATATTTCAATAATTACTTATTTTAATTCCCACTTTGAATTATTCACACTTTTCCATGTTCAAAAATCTCATCAACCAAAAAAACAAATTTAAATATTTATTTATTCGACAATGATTATTTATTTCGACAAAAATTATTAATTCCACGATGCTCTCAATCCTCCATATCATCTACCAGATTCCGTATTGATAACCATCATACCATTCATGCATGTCAACCTTGAGCCACGTTCCTCCGACCTTGGAGCGCGTAAGCGAACTCCGCCAATGTATCGATTTCGAGCAGGCAATTCCTCACCTCGATCGATCCTCCGCCTCGAAACGATCCCGCATTCACCGTTTCGATCTAATTTCCGTGTCCTTAAATGTCATTCTTGGTCTATGCATGGAGACGGTGTCGGCACGATCGCTCACCAGTTCACACAAATTGAGTTTCGTCCTGATGCAAGGACTTTCAGGTACTGCAATGCGGTTTCCTGCGTGTAACGTGCACGATAACGTGCTCCTCTATAATCGTTCTATTTTATTATACGTTCCTAGTATATGTTTGTCGTAATTCGATTTTTTTTTTTTTTTTCGTTTATCGTATCTTTTCTTATTTTCCGTGATATTATTGGAAATTGAGTTCTCTGTGATTTATTGGCACGAGAGATTCTACTAATGGAACGATGAAATTAAATATATTGCTATCTTATCTTAATGTAAAATTTGTGAAAATAAAGAATTAATGGCGATCTTTTTAATGAATTTAAAATAATTTTTAAAGTTTATTGTAAATTCATATAATAATAATTATAATAATAATTTGTTTAATATTTTCGTAGCTAATTAATTTACCTAAATTATTTTTAAGAATTTACATTTTATTTAAGTTTCAATAATTTAGATAATATTGTTATTTTTTAATGTTATTTTATTATTAATTTATTTATCTAAAGAGTTTGCATTATTTTATTTAAATAATTGTATCTTTTTATAGTGTGAAAATAGATCTTTTTCAAATTTCAATGATTTATTAACACTTTAATAAAACAATAAAATTAAATATTATTAATTTTTTTTAAATTTATTTTAATTTATTATAATTTTGTTATTATATATTTTAATCATATGCAATAATTTAATTTGTTTTAATTAATTTTCAACGTTTTTCATGATTTATTTATGTTTCAATATTGTTATATTTTGATTGCTTACCTAAATTGATATATTTCTTAATATTATTATATTTAAAAAAAGTTTTATTCAAATATAAAAATAGTAAATATTTTGTTTTCAATAATGCTTTTAATTTTTTTTAATTTATTATTAATTTTTTATTAATTTATTTATTAATTTTAACGGATGAAATTATGAAAAACTTTTTTGATGAAAATTTGAAAAAAAATTCATATATATTATACATATTATACATAAAGTAATAAAGTACAACTTTTAAATAATTTTGAATTTAAAAGAAAATTTAGATAAAATAAATTTGATTTAAATTCATCCAACATATATCATGTTTGATTCAAAGAAATGAATATTCTTTGAGGAAATTGATAAATAGAGATACAGATTATAAGAAGACAAAAATATTTCTATTATTATAGATTTTCAGCCCGCATCGATGTCATTTTGATAAAAACAGACTATGGATTAAACTTGAATGATTTACGTTTTTGTTAACTCTTACAAAAGATAACGTTGTTATAAGGGTACCTGTATAAGATTTGAGTAGTTAAGAATTATCAGAATAAAAGAAAGAATCTTATATTATTTTATTATACAATGTACTATTTATATTTTAATTAATGATTAAATTTAAATAAAACTAAATTTTCTTCAGATTATTCTTAATTCCCTGTGACACGAATAATAAATTTTATTTTGCCTACATTATATATATATTCGAAAAAAAAGATTCGATAGAATTATTCGAGAATGTGATAATAATACTTATTTAATTATCGATTAATATTAAAACTGATTTCCAAAATCTAGCTCATCCAATTCCTTGTATCTTTTCAACGTCATTTCTTTGTCATGGGACCAGAAACGCATCTCGAATCCCATGGAAACACGATATTTCTATCGTTGTACTTCGATCCTGTAATTCGAAATAGCAAACCAAAACAAGGTCGTCACGGTGAACAACTCGAGTGCTCATTGTCTGGCTGATTCGAAGCAAGTGCAAGAATTAATTTAATTATAGGAGAGGATTCTAAAGATCGCCTTTTACATTTTTAATCTTTCATATAAAAAGCGCTGTTATTTTTTTTTCTTTTTTTTTTTTTAAATCATCGAATCTGTCAAAATCTATAATGAATGAAATTTTAGTTATTAATAAAACTTATAATAATAATAATAATTGTAATTATAATTTGTAATAATAAACTTGTTATTATAAATTTTTAATGGAATGTTTAAAATTTATTGAGAATTTATTAAAGTTTATTAAGAAGTTTATTATAAATATTTGATTGAAAATTATATTAATTTGATTTGAAGCAATTGTACTTTACTCAAATATTCATAAAATTAAAATTACTACAATTAATTGATTGTTATTAATAATAATATATATCATTTTAAATTTTTCATATCAATGATATATATTTTTTTTAATTTGATTTTTATACTTGTAAGAAAATTATTCAATAAAACAGGTAATTTATTATAATAAAATTATCTTCTTTATAACAATGAATATGATTTAACTTCAATTAGCTGATTCAATTAGTTTCAAGAATTAAATTAAACATGAAAATATTATTTAGCAATATATTTAGTCATTAAACTCTCTTCATTTTTGAAATTAGTTTAAATTTTACGATTTAACATATTTATGAAATGAAGTTATTTTATATACTAAAGTATTAATAAATAAGTATTAATAAAAATACATGTAATAATTATATTTAATAATATATATTTTACACTTCAAGAATTTACAAATAAATATTATAAATTTATTTCAAAACTTATAAATTATTATTTATAAAGCTATAAAAGAATTCTACATTTAAAAGAAAATTTATTTATATGAAAAAATAAAAAAAATTATACTTGAGAAGGAAAATTGTACAAACTAATAAAAAATAAAATATATCATAAATCTCACGATTCTTAATAACGAAGAAGAAAAAAGAAATAAGTATAACAGATTTTATTGGAAAAAAATCTAAATTCCATATGCACGACTATGAACCATATAGAGAAATTTAAATTTAAATTTAAATTAAACGAAATAAACTTCTAAATAAATAAATATATTTGATATATTACAACAAATTAATATAATAATGTAAAAAAAAAAAAAAAAATAAAGAAAAAGAAAATTTCTTCATTTATATAATTTACTATTGCAATTGCCCAATTACCGGATCGCTCGATGCGATACTCAAGAAAAGAAAGTAAGGAAAGAAAACGTGTTTAATTCCACCAATTAAAAAAGATCGCAAAAAATTGACGTCTTTATCCTGTTTACACAGTTTAATCAGTAATAATTTGACGAGTGTACGAGTTGTACTCGTTACAATCGTAGACCTCGTTTTGCCCTGTTTCACCAAAAGGACTCTGGATTCTACTTACTCGATATCTCGTTGCACACGCTTCCTATACCATCTGCATTATTCATGATCACAAACGTTGCCATTTGGACCATTTTCAACCGCGAGAATACCATGCCATGCCTCACCCACGACGCCTCTTCTATAACTCTATTTACATATTTCCGTATCATTGGGGCGGATCGTAAGTTGCTCACTGTATCACCATTGCTCCAATTTTCTCGAAGGAAGCTGCCTCATGATGGATCGTCATAATGAATATCGAACAAATATAATGATTATAAAATGGCAGATGCGTCATTCTTCACGTGTAATTGCGTGTTTTGACACTAGGCTGCGTTGTTAAGATAGTCGTTCTGGTTTATTAATCCGATCGAATTTGTCACGTTTATGGGTTTGTTATATTTGTATGTATTAGGAATATAAGTTTATTGCAGAGATGGAAAGATTTTGAGATAGATTAAAATGAATGGAAATAATAGAAGAAATATTTATTAATAAATTTGTATCCAAATTTGATTGGGAATATAGCATGAATTGTTACTTGTCATGTTTATGAATATGAATATATTGTACAGACATGTTTGATTATTGGAGGAATTTAGTGGAAAGGTAACTTTATTGCAGAGTGGAAAAATTTTGAAATGGATTAAAATGAATAGAAATAATAGAGGAAATATTTAAAAATTTTATAATTTTAAATTTGTTTCGGATTTGATTGTAAATAAAATATTTATTTTCTCTTATATTAAATCTATTTATATTAGAAGAGAAGTGATTTTATTACATAGTTAGGAAAATTTTGAATGAATTGAAACGAATAGTAGGAATATATTAGGAAAGAAATATTTCTATAAGCAAAAGTTGTTTTATTTAATTCTTTATAATGCTCTGTAATTTTGAAATCACATACTTATCTATATTTTTAAAGTCTTATTTGATTTTTCTCATAAAATTTTAAATGACATCTTATTTGTATATTTTTTTTTGTAATTCATTTAAAAAATCTGGTTTCAGTGATAATTTTTGTTTTTCGTATCAAAATATTTATTCGGTAAAATTTATTTCAAGACTGTAATTTTTTTCTAGAACATTTATTTAACTATAGCATAAACATTTTCTCGTACAAACATAAAAATATAAAAAGTAAATTCAGTTATAAAAAGAGATTATTTTCATCATGCACAAATATTATTTATTGTATTATTTATATTTGGATTCAAATGTAAATAAAATATTTATATTTTGTTTAAATGAAATGCAATATGTATGAAAAAATGATGATTCTATTTTTGCTGAAAATAGATTAAGTTTTTAATGTTATACATATAAATATATAATGGCAATAATTGTTAAAACCGTTTATTCGAAATCTTATTTTCTTATAGATTGATTAAATATTCATTTCATATTATTTGCATGAGTTAAAATACTAGTTTTGTATGTATTAATGATATATATTAATAAAAATTAATGAAAATAAAAAATTAATAAAAGATTAATAGAAACATTTATTAAGAAAAATATCAATTATATCAATTATAAATGTAATCGTTAACAGTTTTTTATAGAAAGATAATAAAATAATAAAATAATAAAATAATAGAAAATATTTGTAAATAAAATATTTGTAAAATAAATTCAGGAAATAAATTTTATGTTTCATGTTATATAGATATTAATTAATAAAAATAAATGTAATAATAATTAAATTACTCATTTAGCTATCACGGTATACATATGAATATATTATTAAGGATAAAAAGTAGATCTAGAAAATAGTAGTTGCTTTGATTCTTTGCCAAGAGCTGTCGGTCCTTGCTAAAAACTTCAACGATCTAAAAATCAATTACTTTTCGCATCTAATTTTATTAATCTTAATTCACATGAGTATTAAAATAAAAATAATAAAAATAAAATTCCTGACTTTCATTTTGATTTTCATTTTATTATCTTTTTATATAGAAAGTATTATTTCAAAAAATTTTATATGAATTTCGTTTTTATTTTAAAACAACTATAAAATTACTTTTTCCTTTTATCTTCAATTATAAATAATTTAAAAATTAATGTAATATTCAAAAAAAAAATTTTCTAAAAATTTTATGAAACTAATTTTACATTTACCAAAAAATTATATTTCGTCAAATATGAAACGAAATGAAATTTTTTCCATTAAATTTTGTGTTTCCATTTTCAAATTTTCACTAGAAATCCACACTTAGCAACAAGAAAAATATGATCAATTCAAGAAAAAAATATCATCAAGTATAAAGGATTAATAACAATCACGATAAAAATCATCAAAGATCACAAAAATCCTTTCATTATTCCATTATTTCCAGAAGAACACTTCCACCAGAAATCTCGTGGCATACTATTTAACGCATGGAAACAAGTCATCGACTCGAGGAAAAAATCCATACCGGACCGTGTCGGTCCGTCTGAGCCGAAATTCCCGTGTCCGGCTCGAAAATACTCTTCCTCTCCGTCCGCGCGGGGTAGAAACAGGCAAAGAGAGAGAAAAAAGTAATTGCGTCTAGCAGGATCAATGCTCGTGC
>NW_006263643.1:112551-120390 GCF_000469605.1 Apis dorsata | reverse complement strand
TACTCTGGCGCTCGGTCGACGAACAGTCAGTCGTCCCTGGCCGTTCGAGGGGCACGCGGGAGTTTTATGGTTATGTGTTGTTGATTACGTTACTCGTTTTCGTGTCACGCGGTTTATTGAATCGTTCACCCCTCGAGGTTAACAACAATCAGAGAGTCTCTTCTATCTCTTCCACAAGCCGATATACGATAAACATATGTACTGAGTGTGTGTCGAGAGAAATCAGGCTTTTCTCTCGTTTCTTCCCGTATTTTACTCGATCTTCCCTTTTATATTTCTACGTTTTTGTACTTGGTCGTACTGTTCCATTTGGACACAATCCGCGACTGTACGTCACAGTGTGCTCTATGTGCAATCAGTGAGAAATTAGCCGGTGTTCAAGTTCGGCCCCCGCGTTCACCTCGGTCCCGTCGTCTCGTTTGTCTCCATACTCTCCTGCCCCCCTCCCCCTCCCTCCCTCGGATCCTCACGGTTGCTCTCGTCACCTCGAGAGCACCACGGCTACATTTATGGGGGCGTCGTGCGCGGTCAAGGGCAGCAGGAGCCACCCCTGTCACTGCTGCAGCCACCTCGCCAGTCCCGGCGCGAGCGTGCAACAGCGGCAGCAGCCCCACCACCGCCATCACCACCATCATCACGAGACGCACCACGCGCACCACCAACACCATCATCACCACCACCCCGCCGGAAAGCAACCCTCCGCCGAGCTGCAGCCGCAGAACAACAACGGGGATTGCAAACTACTGGCACCGCTGCGCAGCAAGATGAAGGTGTTGAAGAAACTGAAGCGCAAGATGGGCCTAGGTGAGCCACACCCCCCACTTTTCTCTTCCGTTGTTTTTTTCTTTTTTTTCTTCTTCTTTTTCTCATTTTTTTTTTCCACCGTTCTCCACCGTTCTTTACGTTCTCAACCCGATTTAACATGCGGACACTTTTCGCGAGTGTGCGGTTGCTAGGCGCGCTGTATAGGCATGTCGCCCTGCGTGACTTTTTTAAATTTCGAGGAGTTTCGAATTCTTTTCGGACTATTTTTCAGGAATGTTGGATTTGCAATGTTAAAGAGATTGAATAAAGATAATCTTTTAATTTTTTTTTTTTAAACTTTCTGAAAGTATTCCTTATAATTGTATAATAGATTATAATTGTGATTGAACTTGAAATTTGTTATCTTGGTATTAAATTACACCCAATTGAATATCAATTATTTGATATATCTATTATTGACTTGACATTCCAAAATTATAATTTTATTATTAGAGAATTATTGAAAAATTGTCAACAATTTTGAATAAACATAATAGGATTAATTTATGATTTAAATATTATGTGCTTGAATTATGATTTACTGTTTTTTTGAATTAAAATGATAAAAAATCTACACGATTTGTTCTGTTATATAATTTTGAAAAATATTTATTTACTTTAAAGTATTTTTTTCTTTATAAGATCAAATTTTTTAAAATATTTTTTTTTCTTTTTCTTCTTAATATTTCTAGAATATTTTAATTTTTTATATTAAAAATGGAGCGTAGTTGCATGACTTGTTTATACAATAAACCTATGAATCCAGTCGCACGTCAAAAATTCGATTTTATTTCAATTTTGCGATTACATAATTTTTTTAATAAAATTAATCTTAACTTAGTTTAATTCATTTGTTAGATGGTTCGAAAATAAAATGATATAGAAATAATTGATTCATTTTTTTTTTTTATTTAATCAAATATAACATGAAAAATAAACTTCAATTAATTTTTTTGTGCAAAAATAACTTTCATTACTAATGATGTCTGGAATTGTGATGAGTGAAAAATAAATTACAACCAATACTTTTATATATTTATATAAAAGTTTATTTAAGTTTCTATTTTCTTAATATTTAAGATTGTAAAGAATGAAAAAAATTTTAATCAACATTTTCGTATAGAAATAATTCTCATTATTTTGATGTTTAGAGTCGTAATTAATATTTTATTTAATTTTTTTCTTGTGTATAAATTATTATAATGATTTCCTGGCTTCCTTAAAGATTATATTATTACATTTTTTTGAAAATTCAATGTCTTATGTAAACTTCATAGAAAATTAATTTCTATATTTTAATATTTTTTTCTATTATTTATTCTATATTTTTTATTATTATTTCTATATTTATTATATATTTATTATTATTATTATCTATATTTCTATTATTATTTCTATTTGAGATACAATTACATTTTTTTCTCAAATGTTTTATACAATAAAGAAATTTTACTTTTTTCTTTAAAGGTAGATTAATCCAATAATATTGGTACAAATAGTTCTTTGATTGTGAATCTCAATTTTGCTACGATTCTTGGCTCGTTTCCGATCCTATTGTGTTCTTGTCTTTTCTTACGTTTCCTAGCTTTGAAACAAATCCAAATTCCACGAGATTCCTTCAAATTGGAGAAACTTTCCTGAAGAAACAGAAGAGAGAGAAATTTAAAAATGTTATATATTAGTGAATATTTTCGATTTTTTTTTTTTTTAATTTTTTCTTTAACTAATAATTAAACTTTCAAGTTTGGAAAATCTTCTCTAAACTTGAAGAATATTCACAACAATTCATAAATTCTATTTAGTTTATAAATTTCCATTAGTTCTAGATATTTATATCAATAATTCAAAAATTTCAAATTTTAATTAGGACATAGCAATATTTTTAAAATAGTTACATATATAGAAAGATAAAAATATAAAATGAAATTAGATTTTTTATAATTGTATAAATATTTATAAATTTTATTAAATGTTATAATTATGACAAAATTATAAATTTTTTTTATTTAAAACAATAACTTGATCTATTGGTTTAAATTTAAATGTTATAAGCATTGTAACACCATAAGAAATAAGAAACAATTCTTTTTTAAAGATTTTTATTTTAATAAAAATAAGAATATAGTTTATTCAATAAATATTTGGTATTCTAGCTTATAGAAATTATATAAATATAAATTTATAGAAAAAAATATTAAATATAAGAAATATTAATGGTGTTAATTTTGTGAGAAGCATATAAATCATCAGTATAATTTACATATACAAATTTTCACATATGTAATAATAATTATTATTAACAATTAATGCGATATTAATCGGCCATATTATGAATGTTATGAATTTTTTCGTCCTTCATCTTTATGTTAATTTAGAACATTGATAATAAAATAACATTTGATATGATAAAATAACATAACATGGATATTTTTAGTTTTAAAAAAAGGAAAAAAATAATATTTTCTTAAAATTATTTCGAGTATTTTTACAGAAATAAATGCAAATATAAATGAAATGTATTAAAAAATTACAATTGTATAATTGTAAATCATAAAAAGAATATATTATTTTAAAAGAAATATATTATTAGTTTATTAATATTGAAATATACAAATAAATTCTACGTTAATGATTTTGATAAAAAACTGTATATAGACATTATTATTAAAAATACAATGATTGTCTTGCAATCTCTAAAAAATATAAATAAATCTTGTAATAAAATTTTTGTCAAGTAAAAAATTGAAATTTACAATATTATTTTAAATTGATCTTCGAATCACTTGTGCAAAATTTTTTCTTTTTCTCGATGCATGCCATTATGGACATTAAACTATTACTATGGAAATATTGATCAACTACGTAATATCATAACTATATTTATCGACATCATTCACTATATCAATATTTCAATTACATTATAATTAAATAGATGATAATAAAAAGAAGCAAATCAAATTTAAAAAATAAATATCTCTATTCCTAATAAGACATTATATTCAAATACATATATACAGATAACTATAGATCATATAGATTAATATTTGATCAAATATATAATTTACATAATTTCTTAAAAAAAAGTTTGGAAAATAAAAGTCCACGGGTATTAAACATGTCTCTGTCCCTTGGAACACCTTATATATTCAAATTACTATATATATATACATATATATATATATACATACAGACATAACTATATCAATATCTGATCAAGTACCTTATAATTTACATAATTTTTTATTAAAAAAATCAACGAGGATTGAACACTTTGTACAGATTATCATACGTACATATAGATAACGTACATATAGATAATAATGTCAATATCATCATATCAACTACGTAATTTACATAATTTCTCACTTAAAAAAAAAAATCAAGTTTGGAAAATAAAAGTTCAACGAGGATTGAACGTACCTCTATTCTAATAGAGGACTTATACATTCAGATTATCCACATCTCCCATGACACATCTCATAAACTTCTCCAAGTGTACAGAAAATCCCCTGTTTTGAAGCTCAGTTGAAAGACAGCTGGCTAGATGTTCACTCGTTACACCGAGTGAAAATACCTCGCTCGGCTTGTACTTACATCACCCCGGCCTGTAAGCAACGTTGACATAACTCGCGCACCGTGGTCGCCTCGTGAAATTAAGCTGGTGGTAATTTCCTTATGGAACCGGTCCTGGCTCATTCGCCTGGACAAGGGGTGGCCAGCCGCTTTTGTCGCATGAAACAGAAGCACTCCGGTGTTGTAACAGTACCTATGCCGCGGCTCTCACGCATCTAAAGTGGCATACAATCGATGGAAATACCGTATTCTAATAGTCGAGGAAATTTTAGTGGACGACCAGTATCGACAATTTTGATTTCGATGCAATTTTGTTTGTTATGTTGTTTGATTGAGTAGTAAATGTGATAAATTTGTCTTATTGATTGAATATGTTCAAGATTTTTATTTCTAAGAATATGATTCTAATGTAAATATATAGAATGATATTGAAGTATTGTTAGATGGTATTGGATGTCTTATTTATTTAGTAAAAGTGACTTTTTTTTTATAAGGATCTGTTGGTAAGATTACTTAATGTTTGATTAAAGTAATATATATATTTTAATATTGATAATTGTAGTATTTATTATATTTTAATATTCTATTATAATTATATAATTTTAATATTATGCTATGCAACTCCAAGATGAAATATCAATTTCTTAAGTCTAATTTTCTAATTTTATTTTACATCTGGAGAACATCTGTCAATTTTAAATAAAAACAATATGGTTTAAAAACAATATGGTTTATATTATTTTCATAATCGTTGATTAAAATATTTACATATAGAGATAGAATATCAGATCTGCACTTGTTAATTAGCTATCTTTATCAATCAATCAATTAATTTTCTTTATATTTTGATATATTCTTTTTATTTTGATATATTACTCTATATATATTTGAGATGTATGAAGATTTAATTTCATATTGTCAGATATAATTCAAAATTATATTTTCATCATTATGTAAAATAAATATATATTTCAACAAATTTTTTTCGATTTTATATTATATTATATTATATTTCTATTATATCTATTTCTTCTATTTAGAAATATAATTTCTATTTAGAAATATAGATTCTATATTTAGAAATCTAATATTGAGATCATTGAGTATTTTTAGTTGTCATTTAACGGATATGATTTCATGTATGTATATTCAATATGTTTCTCTAGATGATTCAATGCACACTTGAGTATTTTCTCAATTCATGAAATTGAAATCACAACACCTGACTTTTTTCTTAGTAATAACTAGACTGTAAATATTTGTATAAATTCACATTTTTATAAATTGATGTAATGCAATCTAAACAAAAATTCGTTTCACCTGTTAAGCATTGTAACAGATATATTTCATTTTAATTATTATATTATTACACTACCAGTGTTTATGTAAAAATGTAATAAAATTCGCAAAAGAAAAATATCCAAAATACAATACACATTACAATATTAAAGCAAAAAATAAGCGAAAAATAAAGCAAATTTATTTAAAATTTATTTTTATAAAAATTTGATTTCACATTAGCAGCCATATTATTATGTACATTTTTTTAAATTTGTACTTTATTAAATTTTTCATATTGAATTTATAAAAATTTGCAGTCTAATAATCTTTTCATAGAGTGACCCAATTTGGAGCGCGTAATAACGACTTCGTTAGTTGTCGGAACTTCTTCAAAGAAAGAAACACGTGATAATCTCGAGATAAAATATAACTTTCCGCTTGGCATAAATTACAATCCTCGGTATAAGCTTAATGTTCTGGTTATACTTTACTAACGTTTTGCATCATTTTTTACGACATTTGATCTTCTTGCGTATATGAGAGCTTTGCCTCCAGTTTCTTGTGCTTTATGGAAGAAAAAAAGAGAAAAGAAGTTGCGAACAAGAAATTATCGTAATTTAATTATTTTTCTCCAATCTCATCTTTGTTCCAATAAAGACTTTTAATATTCTGAAGAAAACTTTACCGCAAAATTATTCAAATCTATTCATAAAAAAATAAAAAATTGTAGGTATATTAACAACAATTCCTTCATAAGTTTTCCAATTTTAAGAAATTATATATTTTTATTGATATAATTTAATTGTGAAAATCTTTTAGCTTTAATAATTTTGTATTAATAAAATTCAAAATTTGAACAGCTCTATTAATTTATGAAAGTAAAATTTCTTTTTTTATTGAATCAAAAAAATTTTTATATTTTCTCAATCTTTAATTTATTATCCAAATGTATATTGTATTAAAATTAATTTCTAAATCTCTCTTCTTACAGAAAAAAAAATGTTTTAATTTGAAAATTTAAAAATTCTTTTAGAGTCCGATCGAATAATGAACAAGAAAATTTTTTGACTAACGAAATTGATTCCTCTGATTGGAAACTATTGATACATTTATATTTTACATATATAGAAGTAAATAAAAAATGTAGAATTGATTTTATTTTGTTTAAAAATTTTCGAAAAATTTATTATCGATTATATAATTTCTTTATTGTATATGTTCGATCTTAACTGTCTCGAAAACAATAAAATTTCTATTCTACTCATTTTTACATATAAAATAATTCATTATCAATAATTTATTCATATTCGATCTAAAAATTAAAAAAATCAACTAATTTTTATTTTTAAAATTTATTCTATTTTTTTCACCTTATTTTTTTCATAAAGAACCCTATATGCAAAAATAATTTATCGAATGAAAATTTATTATGCTCAATTTGCTCTAATTTCTCAAGACCAATGAATAATTTTACTCGGTCCTTAACGATGATGTCCTGGAAGATCGTTAGAAGGATCTCGAGGAACTTTTCTACAGGATCGTTAGTGAACTCGCCGCTTCCTTTATTTTTAATCGCTGTTTTCCCATGTAGCGTCGAAGTGAAAGGTTTCTCTGAGATAAAATAAAAAAGGCTGTAGTGACGCAGATAACTAGCTGCGAACTACGCGTTTACTTATGTTAGCTTAATCCTGTCACGATTCTTTTGGGCCTCTCTACACTCAAAACACGCGTTTCGTCTATCAGATTGAACAATCTTTCGAGTTTCAAGAAGAATGCGAGGAAATTGTGAAAAAGCCATGAACTATTATTATTTATTATTCATAGTCTGTGTACTCTATATAGGATCCTTTTGTAGAAGATAAATGAATGTTTGAGGTATACAAAGACGTCGATTGAATCTTGTTTATTAAATGAACAAAAATTTAAGTTTGCATTAAACGAAATGGAAGCATTTATTTATTTAATTGTTTATAATTAATGCTATATTAATTAAATGATATTTATAATTCAATAAATAAATCTTGAGATTTATTTCTGTGTTTGTTTTGGCCTTCTACATCCTGAAGGTGTTTTGAATGCATACATCCTATGTAAATATTATATTTGTTATATATACCATATAATCAAACGAACTATACACTTTATGTTCGTCTATGTAATTTGAGATAATTTTATATATTT
>NW_006263643.1:102440-112379 GCF_000469605.1 Apis dorsata | reverse complement strand
CATTATTAGTAAAATTATTATATATATATATATATATATATATATATATATATGCAATGATACTATTATAATATTACATATTTAATTTTTAACTTTTCACGTTATATCTTATTAAAAAATATATATTATTGTTCTTCTAAGAATATAAGAATTAATCTATTAAGAATATAAAATTAGAAGTAAAAATTCAATGATACCTTATTCAATTCGCCATTTTGTCTTATATTTATGCACATGTGTATCATATATTTTAATTTTAAAATAAAAATAATAAAAAAAAGAAAAAGAAGAAGAAAAAGAAATTTTATCAAAAAATTATTTGTTGCTACTTATTTGTACTTTGCTAATTAAATATCTCTATAAATATCTTTATAAATATCTCTAATACCGTTAGAAAACAAATATACTTACTTTATCCATTACTATTAATCTAATTAAATACGCATTTAATTTACATGATAACATAATTATTTATTTATTTTTAGAAACGTATGAATTATTTATTTATTTTTAGAAACGTATGAATGCGTAGAAACGAAAAATCCAACAATTGCGTCAATAGCATTAATCACGATTACGCTCAACACATGCGTCACCAGTTTGTCTCCAAGCTACTGCAACTACCGTCCAAGTTCGATATCCTAGTTGCAACTGTGCCTTGTGTCCTTTCTAACAATAAATATGGAAAATTGAACTCGGTCACAGATAGCTTTAAACCGAGTGTTGGATGCACATTTTCTATTTCCATTCCTCCACTTTCCCTTCCCTAATTTCGAGTTCAGCTCAGGGACACGTCGCCATCTCTCATTCATTATCGAAAGAGGGAGGAACAGAGGGATGTCGTGGAGGATGGTTGAATAGAAGTGAATCGAGTATTCTTAACAAGTTGCACGATCCACTTTCGCATCTCGAGGACGTTAAAGATTGTCGGCTATTCCCGGAAAATCCGATAACCTATATGCCAGCTAACTGGAAATGCTTTACTAATCAGACGAAGGATGAATATTTTATAAATATGCTTCTCTTTGGTGCTTTTTATCAATTTTTTCCCGAGGGGGAGAATCGATGGATGTTAGATTTTCGAAAAGTAACGATTTCCTTTTTCGTATAAATATCGTTTCTCTTATATTTTGTTAGATTTTATATTATATGTATTTTGCATATTTTATGATAATTGTTTTATTTATATGATAATTGAATATTTTAAATAAAACTTCTATGTAATATCAAAAGAATTGACAAAATTCTGAATAGTTTGTGCATAAAAGAAGCAAAAGATATATTACGTGATATATTTTTTTTAATATATATAATAATAATATAATAATATAAAAATAAAATTATTAATATTTTGTAAACATTATATTTGATATATGAACTTATTTTAGTTGCATAAAAATTCGCAAATTATTTACAATTTATTAGAAAATTTATCAAAAATTATCACATTGGTGTCATTAATATAAAATTATAATCATTGATATAATACCAATTTCATAATAATCCTTATTATTATAATTTTTTCAATTTTTCAATATAAAACAAAATATGTTCTGTTATTAAATTAATAATAGTTTAAATTAATAATAACATATATATATATATAATATATATACACTATTTTAAAAATTTTTTCAAATATCCTTTTGAAATTTCACGACAAATATCCATAAGAATTCTTTGCCATCGATATTCTTTTTAATAACCATGTAAGAAAAATGCGCTATAAAGAAATATATTTATCATTTATATATTATACATCTATGATTCAATTTGAAAGAATCACGTATATTATATATAATACTTTAATATGATACACATATATACTTACACCCCTCCCATTAAAGATTTCAAAAAATTTCTTTTTTGAACTTCCTTTCAGAATTTCTTTCGATCGAGCATCTGCAAGAATACACAATTTAATGCTATCGAAAGCTTCTTTCTTCCCCCCCCCCCCCTCCTCCCCCAGGATACACTCTACTTGCACAAGTTGCTCAGCAACCCCAATATTAATATTCTATTACGATGGTTCTTCTTCCCTTGGATCAGAAAGCAGAGCCGCCTATGCACAATGGAAAGTAGGTCGTGGAAAGAGAAGTCCTCCGGCTGAAGTCGTCATTTCCTCCGTTATTTTCGCGCACGGAACAGGCCGTTCATCCCCTCGTTTCCGCCGTTTTCCACCGAACAACGGGCCAAATATCGCGCTTATCTGCCACCAGGGGGATGGATTTGTATCGTCGCGGTTGTTGTTGACCGACTTTTTCCTCAATGGATAATTTGCCGGCTCGATGAGAGGCGAAACCAAAGGGATTCGGGGATGGAAACCCTCGTTTCGACCTCTTTCCAACGTTTAATTCGAAAAACTGATGATGCTTGTTTCGAGTGATATTCGAGTATATTTTTTTTTTATCTTGAAAAAGATTTATTAATGGTAAATTTGCATAGAAATTAAAGTAGTAATATTTTAATTGATTATTATTGAGATGAAAGAAATGTTTTTTGAAAAAAATTTTTCTTTTTAGAAAGAAAGAAATTTATGCTTGATTATTTTTATTGTGATTGTTTGTGCAATATTTAATTATGCAAAATTATACAATATAAATTTTCAAACTTATATATATTTTTGGAAACTTTTTAAAAGTTTTCTAATTTTTTAATTTTTTTTTTCTTATTAAAGTTCATATAATATAAAAAAAGAACGTATGTAATAATTCAAAACAATTGCGTCGGATTTTTAAAAATTTTAACATATATCTTATAAGTATATTTCTCCAAAGAATATATTTTTTCCAACTATTTCAGTCACAAAAATTTTCGAATGAACAAATTCTTAAATTTCATCTTTTATCTCAATTGCAAACACTCTTGTGAAATTAAATAATCTTTTTAATTTATCTCTGTATCAAATAAAAATCCTCAATCTAATCTTCAAAATTCATTCAATTAGAATCGACTTCGAATATGACATAATATAAGTTCATCCATTTCAAATCTCTTTTTCAAAATCTCTCAAATTTACACAATATAGAATGTTTAAAACTATTTCAAAAAGATCATATTATTGAATAATGAGAGAAATTCAATAATTAATAGTTTTTAGTTATAATAGACATATATAAAAAATATTTCATCAAAATAATCATCTCTTGTGAATCAATAACGAATAATAAATAACGAATTAATAAATAACGAATTAATAAATAACGAATCAATTCGTTACTTGATTATTATAATTGATTTTCGGATAATATTAATACTTACTTATTACTTATTTTTATCTATTTCAATTTTTCCAAATTTTAATTTTCCCATCATTATTATTCAAAATTACCTATCATTTTTATTCAAAACAAAGATCGAATCTCAAATCTTTCAAAATTAAAGATCCACAATTAGAACCGTCCCATTCTCATCCAAGCCTCACGATTAAACACCCCTTCTTCCCAACAAACATCTCAGTATCAAACAAAAATCCTCAAAGGCCATTTCTGGACCAAAAGGAAACATCATCCTCATCCCAACCTTACTTCCTCCTCGTCAACCGCCTCGTCGACAACCACCAGATCCTCCCCCTCCCCCTTGCCCTGTCCTGTGTTCGTATCGTCTCGTTCGTTCCTCGTTGACCGACTTTTCCCTCAATGGATGATTTGTCGTGCGAGGATGACAGAGAGATAGAGGCATCCCTCGAAAAAAACAAAGAGGAAGAGAGAGGGGGCTACGTTCATTTTTTTCACTCGTCACCCTTCAACGGTTTCCTGTGCGCCCCGTTCTCATCAGATATTCGTTGTTCCACGCGACAAGCCTTTTTCTAAGAACGCTCTCTCCTCCATTGTCGGCGACAGCTTTCGCCAAGCTTACGCCAAGTGGAAGCTCCTCCATATCCGCGTTCCCCCTCCTTCCAAGCTCCCTCTCGGCCAACTTTTGTCTTCTAACCAACCCAGACACGCGCACTTCTCCCTCCCCCCAGAGCGCTGCCACCGAATCTCTCACGAATTTCAGATGCAACAATGCGCAATGGCTGACAAAAGCTTCGTCGCGTCGAGTCTGGGTCGCAGCCGATTATTCGAAAAATCTCTCCTCTCTTTCCCTCTCCCCTCCCCTCTTGTCTTCCTCAACTTGAATCACATTTTTCTTTTTGGTTTTTTTTTACTTTTTTTTAATTTTGTGTAATTTTCGTTTTTCGAGTTTTCTGGGTCAGTAAAGGAGGAATCGTAAAAGGAATGTTGAAGAATGTTTGGGTAATTGGGGTGGGATTCGTTTTTGGGTCGTTGCGTTGTGAGAATTGTCAGGAGGGCGGTTTATGAGATTGCTTAAGAGTCTGGAGGACTTGAGGTTTGTGATAAACATATGTAGAGGTTGTAGAGAATTTATGATTTTGGAAATTTTTGGGTTTTCAATATGAATTGATTTAATAAAAAGTAGAAAATATTTGGAACGGTTTTATTAATCTTAATCTTGTGATTCTAATATTGTGTTTTTTTTCTTTTTCGATTTGAAAATTTTATTTAGTGAAAGATATTTCTAATTGCAGAGGATTTTTAATTTTCAAATTTTGATTTTCAATACGAATTAATTTATTAGAATGCAATAAGAAGTAGATGAGGTAGTTTTATTGAAACTTTTTCTTAACAAAAATTATTTGGCAAAAGATGTTTGTCGTGAAAGATTTATGATTCTTAAGTTTTGGTTTAAATATGAATTAATTTAATAAGAAAATAAGAATTGTATGAAAAAATCTAATTACAAAGAACATATTTCCATTAAAAATATAACTAGCAACGATACTTAAAACTAGGTGTAGAATGAAATTAACATATCTTTCTTCACATCTAAAGTAATGTTTGTTTGAGAAATAAAAATGAAATATGTAACAATAAAACTTTATTGCATTACCGAATGAAACATAATGAAAGAAATACTATGTTATTCGAAGAACTGAAACGTAAAACTGTGATTTATTATCCAAGAATAAAAAAGTATCACGAAATTGCGTTGTAGGTTACACAATGAAGCCTTTCTTATACTTCACCATTCTATTTACATTCCATTCTAATCAATTGATTAAGATCAAGAACCTCAATGATTTTTCATCCCCTAAATTAAGGTTTCTCAATTTCTAATAAATAAAAAAACAGTCTAACTCTACTAAATACTAAATTCTTCAAATATTATAAAATAAAATAGAATAGAGACTTTTATTATTATTAAATAATTTAGAAAGTGTATATTTATTTGCAAATTACAATTGATTCGATAGTTAGTAGATTATTAATAAAAGAAACGAAAAAATATATAAATTACAAATTTTTTTTAAATAATTAAAATTTTCTATTATTTAATATTTTATTATTTAGTAAATTATATATATTTTATAGATATTATATTTTCTTCTAAGAAAAAATTTTACAATCATTGGATTTGGATAAAATTTACAAATTTCGTTTTATCATTGAAGAAAATGGAATTCAGGGTGAAAAATCTTAAAATTTAACGATCCTTCTGTTTACGATCGGGTCAAAGTTTTCGTTCCAGTTTTCGTTTCATATATTTTTTTTTTTTTTCTTTTTCCTCGCTTACTTCTCTCGCCCTCATTTGTCGAATTTTCCTTAATGGAAGAAATGTTGAACAGACCAACGCGACACTTTGTGGGAGGTCTTTGAACTATGTTCTCTTAAACATTTTCCATCGAACGAATGGTACACATGCACTTTACAAACATTACTTTTGTTTTTTCCCTTGGTCATAAAAAAATTCTATTTTATGTTCTGCTCTATCATCAAGTAAGATTGTATTTTTTATTTTTTTTTTTTATTTATCTTATTTTTCTTGAGAAAATCCTCTCGAAGAATCTATCTACTTTCAAAAAATAGATTTGTCTTTTTAAGTAATTAAGAAAATTTTGTCAAAGTTCTTGATAGAAAAATATGTAATAAAATATAAATTTACTTTTCAAACTTGTTTTAATTGCAAATGATTGTCAAAATTAAAATTATTTTATTTTAGAAAGATTCTATTTTCAATTCGAAAAATTCTGTTTTATTATGTACTTTTTATTTCTTTAATGATAGAAAAATGTATAATGAAATATAAAAGTAATTATAAAATTTTTGTAACATGTTCTACAAACGCTATATTACTGATCACATTCGTTGAGATTTAAAATTGTGTGTATATGAATTACATTTATAATTAGAATTACATACTTCTTGATCTTATTGATTTCAATTCAAATTCTTCGTTATTTGCTCATTTTTTACTAAGAAGTATATCAGCTTTTCCTCTATTAAGCGATTTTATTTTTCTTTTCTTCAATATTTATTATTATTTTTTCCAAATTTTAAAATCATAGATATAGACATACTTCTGTAAAGAAGATTATTTTATTCTAATAAAAATTTCTAACGTATTCGGATATTTCTGCAAATTCAAAATGTATCTATAATTATCAATATCTTTAATTTATCAATATTAAAATTTATCTTTAATTTATAAAAATTTATTTTTAATTAAATAGTATCACGAAACAATGTTCCTCTATCTTTTTCAAGATAATCGTGTCTACATCTCAAAAAAATCTTTCAAAAATTTACAAAGAATCTCCCCTCGTCGAATCTCGAATAATCAAAGCAAAAGATCAATAATCGAAAATTCCAAAAAAAGAAACATGTATCGAGGCCAAAACATGATTGGCGATTTGAATGCCGGTGCAGACGGCGGTGTCTTCGTTTGAAAAGCATAGGCAAAAAGATAGGCAGACCGATCGTCTCACGGAATTCGCATTTGGCCCGATCATTCTTCCAGGGTAACAGCTGTTCTCGGTCAACCCTCTGCTGCATTTATCTTCCTTGCCATCCCTTCTTCTCGCTGCTCGAGGGTGAAAGAAAAGGACGAGAGGAGTGTACACGATTCCTCTTTACGAACAGCTGACGAGCCTTTAAATTTTCGAACAGCTCTGGCTTTTTACCTAAGCTCACATTGCATCATGGCTTCTTTTCTCTCTTTCTCTCTTTCGGTTCTCGAATCTCGAAAGGCGCGATCGTTATCCGGACAATAAACCCGTGGAACGAGCTTACTTTCGATCGGGCAAGCTTCGATCTGTTTGAATAGAGAATGAGATTCGATTTGGCAATGCGATGTGGCAAATTTTTCTTCGTTGGATGGAAATAAAGAGAATGAAAAATGGATCGAAAGATAGTCGACTCGAGAAATTGGTAAGACTTTATTCAATATAGTTATAGATGTAGGATATATGATACATTTTGTTGTTTCGTGGAAAATTGTGCATTTGTTATTATACTTCAAGAATAATAAAAAATAAATATGTATATGATAGCATAACATAAAATTGTCCTCTAAATTCTAATATATAATATATATAATATTTATATAATATATATAATATTTTATGTTATGCTATTATATATATATATTTATTTTTTGTTACTCTTTTACATTTATGTATATGTATTGTTATATATTGTTGATAGGTACATTTATTCATGTGTGTAATTTTTTATTAGAATCATATTCCTTATTCTTCTTTAATATATGATCTCTTTCTATTAAAGATTCATATTTTAATCAATTAAAAAAAAAATATTATTTTTTTCATTTTTCTAAATACATTAATTTTTCTTTTACGTGTCTATAAATTTTTATGTATAAGTTTTATAATTGATTTTTTTTATACGATTTTTTTTTACAATGTGTATTTAATATTCAATTTGTAATTGTTACATCTTTATTATCGTTTTCTGTTAATAAATTTAATAAAACTATGTGGAAAAATATATAAAAAGGGAATAATTATAAGAAATTTTATTCCACATTAATACTTCACAGGATATTCATTTCGTAGCTTTTATGACTTATCGCTGTTCTTACCTCTTCACTTCATTACTTCAAACTCACTTGACGAAAGCAACTTTACGAAGGCCATTCTCGGCGAACGCAACAAACTTCAACTTCTCTTCCTACATAATGGCCACTGTAAGATCCCTTTCCATGAACCTTCTAAATATACCAACGAAAAGACGACAATCTCTTCTAAAAACCGCGATTTTCTTATTTAATCTTATTCAAATACAATTAAATTATCAACTATGATATTTTGAGCGATGAAATTTTTATATTTTTTTTTTACGATATTATTTTTTATTTCAAAATCGTATTGGAACTAGAGAAAAATCATATTTGAATTTTCGAAATTTAGTGACGTAAAATAATATAAAATATTTGTGTTATTAAGTATTATTTATGGTATTTCTTATTCAAATTTTTTATTGATAAAAATGCACGAAAATAATAATCTGAGGGAGAAATATAGTAGTGATGAAATTTTTTAACAGGATTTTGTATTAATCGAAATGAATAAATATATACAGATTAAAATGTTATAACTGTTTTATTTTATTTTATTATTTTAAATAAATTGATTAAATTTTTGATTAAAATTTTTCTCCTTTTTAATCCATCCTATCTTAATTCATAATTAAATTAACATTTAAAATATTCAAAAAAAATTTAATTATTTATTAACATCTTTCATTTCTTTAATTTATTTTATAAATTTCTAATCTCAACTTTCAAAAGCTTCCAATGTTTTATTTATTAACAAAAATTTATTTACAAATTATTTATTACAAATTATTTATTAACAAAAATTCAAAATTACATCTCTATAAATTCATTATTCAATAAATTTCTAAAAAAAAAATAAACATGCAATTACAATTAGATGCAATTAAAAAAGTTCAAAAATTTGATTTTTTCTCACCCAAATAGATCCAATGATTTATTATACAAAAATTCCTTTCAAATTTATTTATATTATATTTTATATTATAATATCTGATTTCAAGTCGAACGAAACAAAAATCATGAATGACGCAAATCAAATTTCCAAGAGTGCAAAGGTTCATTTTTAAAGATTCAACGAAAGTCGAATTGAGTCTAAAGCGAGAGTTCCCGGTATACGCATCAGGTTATTCCCCGTCCGTAAGCCTGCCTCGTTCGCGGTTTTTCTTTTTGCCATGGTGAATCACTCGGCTCTCCCACGGCAGAGATTCTCAGTTCGTGATCTTTGCTCGATGGCGGAACTCGGATGAAAAGAGAGTCGCGCCAATGGACGTAAGATTCCCGTCCGATTGCTAAAGTTGAGCCAAAAGTTATGAGCTATGTCATGATTGAACGTAGCAGTTTGAAATTTGGATGAATTTGGACGTTTATATGATTTCTCTGCGAATTTGACTTGAACTTGAAAAAGACTTGAATCGGATAGATAGATGGTGTATGTTAATGCAAAATCGAATTTTTATAAATCTGATTGAAAAAAGATGAAGTTTAGACATTTGCTCGATTCTTTAATAAGTGTATTACGATTTTAGATATTTTGCATTTATCATGCGCATTTTGTATTCAAAATTTTCTATTTCGTGTGATTGTTTATAGAGTTATCACAATCCCTCCTTCCCCTTCCCATTTTGTTATTAAACTCGTTCGATAAAAACATACATTTTACATAAATACATAAATATCAGTGTCAACCGATCAGTCAACCGATCAATTTTATCTAATTTTGCACATTTCGAAACGAAATTCCATTTTCGAGAATTGATGGAAATAACAATGGACATTAAAGCGGGCATTGTTATATGCATCTATATACAAAATATTGATATATTTGTACGATATTTCTGATTCTAGAGATTAAAAAAATATAAATGTTGATACAAAAAAAAATATCAACTCGAGACTGATTTATCAACTTAAAATATCTTTGTATACATCATCACTTGATCTAACGTTATTCTAATTGTTTATAAATAATCCATATTTTTATATATTAATTTTTATGTTCATTTCGATTTTTAGAATCGATCTTTCAAAACTCACAAATACATTAGAATTATTAAATTAAATTAAATTCATTGGTTTCAG
>NW_006263643.1:98908-102246 GCF_000469605.1 Apis dorsata | reverse complement strand
ACCATTATTTTCAATATTCATTTCAATAATTATTTTAGTTATTTACAATACAATACATATATTTAAATAGGATTGGGAAAATAAGTATTTTGAGAATCATTGACAATTTTTTTCTCAATTTCAAAAAAACATTTCTTATAAATCAGATAGAAAAAAATGTATTTTACAATATCTTAATATATTAAGTTTTTAAAGATATACGTACACGTGCCTCAAAAACTGGAGTAAAAATTAGAAATAATTATTATTGTCGAGACGAAAATTACACGGGTAGAAATTAAACATGTATTTTTAGTATTGGATTGGAATCTATTTTAAACTATAAGATCCAAGTTAATAGCCAGAGCAATGTGTACTGATAATTAAATAACAAATAATAAGAATCGCGAATAAATCGATACGTGTTCTAAACAGTATTCAACTGTTAAACAGGGAAAAAGACGCAACGTGACTCATTTGCCGTTTAAGGTCGAATCGGTGAGTTGTCGTGGCGAAATTCCTATGGACAACGATTGATATTGCGTAAATCGAGTGGATCGATTGGATCGAACAATAAATGTTGGAGGCGATCAATGTTTTTAGACTGAATTACGTGGATGATCTTGCAAATTGAGTTTTGCGAAAAATATAAAGTAATTCCGTTTATGAAATTTTGATTCGTGAAGTATTTATGGTGAATACTTTTATTAATTCTTTTATATCGTTTAATTTTCGTAATTTGATTAAAAATAAATATTGATATTAATTAATACCTTATATAATAATATTTTATGCTGATTATGTGTATGATCATGGGGTATTAAAAATTCATGATAAAAAAAAAGGGAATAGACAACTTCAAATATTTATTATATCGATAAATATTCGTTTTCAATTAAACAATGAAAATTAGGAAAATGAAAAATATCTTTTATCTTTAACGATATGAAAATAATTTTTATAGAAAATTATATGTATTTAAATTTTTCTGTCATTGAGATCAATATATATTGATTATAAAAAATTTAAGATAATATTTACAAAGTTTTTATGAATTTTCATTTATTTGTTCTGTCATTTATTGAGAAAAACATTGTATAAATAAAAAATAAATTTATGTGATTACTAATTATTTAGAATGAGAAAGTAACTATTATTTTTTTATTGTCCATTATTAAGACAAACTTGTACATAAAGAAAAATTAATAAATTCGTTTACTGTATTACTATTAATCACTTATAGAGAAAGTGATTTTACTATTACTATTACAATTTAAATTATATTGGGAATTGATTTTCTGTTTATTCAAGTTTTCATTGATTGATTTTTAACTATTGATTAAATGTCCTTATAATATAAATTAAGAAATTAAATGCAACGAAAGTATGAAAATGATCATGACATTATACATGAGTTATAATATATTAATTTGGTTTCAGAAACCAAATTAATCAATTTCACATCAAAATCCTTTATGATACTACATTTCAAGAGTTTCAATGATCTCAAATAAAGAATCAATTTCTTTTAATTAACAAAGAAATTAATTTTCCAAACTTCAAAACAATGATATTTTCAAATATTTTCAAAAAATATTTTTTATTTCATTAGTTATAAAAACCAAGGCATATTATTTCAAAATTCATAAATAAAAGATTTAAACCAATTGAAGCACTCATAACAAAAATTAAATTTATCATAAAATAATCTTGATTAGATATATTTTTTTTATATTGTAATTACAAATATCTATAGCAATGTACTATATATAATGGTAATTTTAAAAAGTGTAATTAAATAAATTACAATTTATTGTAAAAATCCATAAATGTAAAATAGATTATAATTCAAATATACAAAAATTGATTTTTTTGCTTTTTTGAAATGTGATCATATTTTCTAATTAATTATAAATTATACTTAATAATCTATTAATTATAATCTTAATTATAATTAATATTATAATCTTAATTATAATATTATCTAAACAAAAATCGAAAAAAAATCATTAAAGAATTCTTTTTCTTATAAGTTAAAAAAAAACAATTTCTACAAACTCATCACAAATTTTTTTAAAATCTCATCATTTTCTTAAATATATATGAGAAATAAAATAATTGCAATTATACATTATTAACACATATATTTATTTCTTATATAATAAATTGCCTTGTAACGAAACAAAGACTAAACACACGAGAACGCTTTGGGATTTGACATTGTTGTCAAATATTCGTTTAATATTATCACCACCTCAACACATCTTTGCATAACTAAGAAAAAATTACAAAATTATTAAAAAATAATTTTTGTTACAAATTTTTAATATTCTACATTTATTCTTTCATTTAACAAAAAAAAAAAAAAAAAGAAAGAAAGAAAGAAAGAAAAGAAAAATTCACTTTCAAACGTTTTCACAAGTTTATCATGAGTCTCTAACCACAACTTCACCAATCTTACCTCGGAAGATTCTCTTTCGCGTGACGAAGAAGAATAATAATAATAAGAAGAAGAAGAAGAAGAAGAAGCAAAGAGCTAGTCCTCGAGCAGGTCTCGATCACTGACCGTCCTCACTGACTGGCCACACGTGTGCGTTAGTGTGCGTTCACACCCATCCACCCACTTTCCGTTCAGCGTGTGACGTCACAGCATCGCGAATGAAACCCGTCTTTGTTCCCACAAGCGTTTCGCGAACCGGTTTACCGATGGTTCCGCGTCCCATGTCAGCTGGCAGGACCGTTTAATCGGTTTCGAATCTATTTTAAAGGATCGCTTGTTACGAAGATCCTTCCGAGAAGAAGTTCATTCATATTTCTAAGATAAGAAATAGAGCTTTATTTGAGATAAGAATAAATAAAATATACATTGTTCTTAAGATACTAATTGGTAATTATTGCTCGGTTGGGTCTTTGTTAAATAAGTATTTGAATGCATATCTAGAAACTTTTGTCTTTTAATATGTTGGTTGCAAATATGAATTGTATTGATTATTGATTTTGATTTTATTAGAAATTTTTAATAATTTTAAGAAAGTCATTTTTCGTTAATAGATATTGTATGTTATGAATATAATTCTCGAATAATGTTACTTATAAAAAGTACTCTTAAGAACAATTTTTAAGAGTTTTATTTTTCAAAAATATTTATAACTTAAGAGATGTAAATAAAGAATATTTGTGATAAATAAGATATAGATTTTTATATAAATACATATTTTTCATATTACATATGTTTTTTATACTTTATATATATATAAAATATATAAATTATAAAAAAATCTATTAAATAGAGTATATCAAATTTTTGGAAAAATATGAATGATAGAAAAAAATGTTTCAGAAAAAAGTTTTTAAATATA
>NW_006263643.1:81402-98682 GCF_000469605.1 Apis dorsata | reverse complement strand
TATATATATATTTAGTATACATATAAAAATATTAAATATATAGGATAATAAATTTATCTGAAATATTTTGTTTATTTTTGATGATATAAAAAAAAATTGAATTAATATATTATTATATTTATTATATTATTATTTAAATTTTAATTATTACTTGTAAGTATTGTAATTATTAATTTATATTCAGTTATATTATATTTTATATATTATATTTATATATTATATTATATTTTATTATATATTCATTTTATATTATATTTTAATATTATTTTTTTTATACATAGATTTATCTAAAAAAAGATTTACCTGAAAAAATTAATCAATGCATTAATCAATTCATATATTTATTTATTAAAATTTTATTTATTTTATTAACACTATTTTGCAAGAATATATTATCTGTGATTTTATTATGTGAATTTTAGAGAAATTTCCACAATATGTTCTGTTCAAGAATTGGCAGTTTTAGAAATTTCTTTGAAGTAAAGGAAAGAGGAAACAAAGTTGAATCACAAACCGGAAACTCATGTCATTGTGACATATCTGAATGAATGCTATCGCGGAAGTTTTCACAATTGAGGGTTTTTATTTTTCCTGGTTTCTTTTATTAGTGTTTATCTTTATATTTCAGAAAATTTATTTTTTAAATCTTCCATTTGTAACATTACTTGATATCAATTAGATATTGAAATTTTTTATTATTTGAAATATAATTGTTGTTTTTATGAAACTGCAATAATTTTGTTACATAATAATAATAATAATATTAAATTATCAAGTTTCAGTGAATTTAATTTTTGTGAAGAATGATTGCATGAAAATATATATGTTAAATTCTAATATTTTTATTTTTTTCAACTTTTCAATTAAAATTTTTTAATATGTTATTCATAAATAATATCCACAATAATTTTTTTTGCAAAATATTAGAATATCATTAGAATAAAATAATAGATAGAATAATAGATATTTTTTTATTGATATAGGATATTTTGAAATGAAAAAATTTGAAATGATGATTCTAGAAATGTAAACACAAAAATTATAATATATAAAAATTTTTTTAAAAATTATCTTTCAGTTATAAATAATTTAATTTTATATTAAATGAATCTCTTATTTAATTTAGTGTAAAATATAATAAAAGCTTCAATGAACATTTTTGCATATCAATTTTTATAAATTTCATTTCACTTTCTAGAATCATTATTTACATTTTTTCTCCACTTTGTTCAAATTATATTTATATTTATATTTTTATATATATAATTTATATATACATGCATGCTAATAATACAGTTAAATATCTAGTATGTTGGAAGATCAACTATATAATTATATTATAATAGAATAGATATATTTATATTTAAATTATATGATACAATTATATATTTACATAAAAATAATTATATTATAATAATTATATGAATTCTAATACATAATTATACATTAATTATATTTAATTAATACACTTATTTTATAAAAATATATATATATATATACATTTAATATATTCCCTAAAATATATTAATCAAAATGTACATACGTATTATATATACAAAAAAAACTTATATACAAATATTTTATAAACCCATCTTCTATGTTCCTTTTAACTCGCTCAAAAAAAGTTTCGTATCTACTTTATAGCGATATATTTAAATCATAAGATTGCAAAAGAAGATATAACAACTGATAAACACGTACTGAAGAACGCTACAAAAAACGAATTATATGATATCTAAACGAGGAAAGCTCCAGGATCAAAGTATACACGCATGTACACATTGAAAACTCACGGAAGCAAGGTGCGTGAACACCCCAGTAGCACGTGCAGTGCGAGATGCGCGCACCGGAAGTCACGACCACTTAAATGGATGCATACGTGTATAACGCACGTGCTCGGACCTCCGTGGAAATTCGTGAGTTCACCCAGACGAGACGCATCCATCCTGAAACGTGATTTTTATGCCTCGTAGAATATACTCGACGAATATCGCCATCATCAACATCTTGAGCGTTTACCTTGATCTCTACTTGGATCGTTGGTGATTCGCTAGTTGACGTTTGATGGTTGGTATTACAATAATCGTGTTAATGAATTATGTGGAAAAATTAAATTAGGAATATGATATTCGTATTATCCGATATGTATAATTTTTGTTTGTTTGATTCGAATTCTTAATAAAAAAGAATCTTCGAGTTTCACTAAATATTTGAATTTTATTAAGATTCTTTTGGAATCTTTTGGAATTCTATTAGAATTCTATATTTTTAGATTATAGATATGAGAGTTAATTATCTTAAAAAGTTTTATAATTAATTTAGTTTTTTAATTAATGATAATTTTGATAATTTATAGAAGAGTTGGAATGAATTGAATATTTGGAATATGGATTGGATTTAGATTGGGTTGAAGTTGTTTTGAGAAAGACTTTTCAAATTTATGGGGGAAAAAAAACAAAATAAATTAAACTTAATGAAAATTTCGTTTTTATATATATGTATTTCAAGTATAAAAAATTATTATTAGATCAATACGGATGTTTTCAAATTTTATTGAAATTGATAGATTTATAGGTTTGATGAAAAAATTAAAATTTTTTACGATTTATCATTTTTATTACTTTAGAGACTGTTTGATGTATAATTCATTATTTTATTTAAAAATTAATCTTTTTAATTCATGAAAAAAGCAAAAAAAGTTATCTATCATCTTATTATTTAATTGTTTTAAAAGATATGATGAAAATCATTAAAAGAGAAGAAACAGAAATTGAGATATAAAAATAAAATAATTATAAAATTATATAAAAAATTTTAATTTTTTCATCAAATCTATAAATCGATAAATTTCAACAAAATTTGAAATCATCCGTATTAATCTAATAATAATTTTTCATACTTGAAATACATATATATAAAAATGAAATTTTCAAAAAATTCAACTTTACATTTTTTTTTCGTTTAATTCTAAATTTTAAATCTGATATTATCCCAAGTAAAATATCGTAGCATATTTGCAGCAGAAAGTGATACATAGCCAAATTTCACCGAAAACAGAAAAAGAAAAAAGATCGACAGACACCCGTTTAATCTTCCTTCCGCTCGAACGCGTTTTTCTTTGGCGAAAATAAATTTCCATCGTTGAAACGCGACAGCAGTTGACTTAAAAAGTTTCATTCGAACATCTGTCATCGATAGAAGTGGTTCTAGAAGGAACGAAAAACGAATCGAGAGAGTTTTCGAATCGTTTATTTGATAACATTAGTAGCCACTGTTCACTCGATAGATTCTTGAACCAAAAGAGTGGAACGATGTTCGATATCGATTTCTCCAGAAATATATTTACTCTTGTATCCTTTTTTCTCGAATAAATAAAAACGAATAACTTGTTATTGTTTATTTTTATATTTTGTTGACTTTTTGTTGCAAATAATTATTTAAAAAATATACTTTGTTACAAATTTTTTAATAGTTTGAAAAATAGCTATTTTTATTGATATTATTATAATCATTATCGTTATCGTTTATATTTTTTTTTATATTTTATTAGATTTTTTTTTAAAAACTCTCTATTATCTTAAAGAAATATCTTGTTATTTTTAGATTTGTTGATTTAGATTTTTAAAATATCATATAAATTTTTATATAATTCATGTCATCATCAGACAAATATTTATATATTATTATCGAGAAAATATTAAAAGAAAGGATTATTCAATCTGTATGTATATTTTATATAAAAAGAAATCTTATCACTTATCATTATAATAAAATTGTTTGAATTTATATACTTTTTGTTATTTTTGCTGAATTTCTGAAATTTTCTTTTGAAACAAAATGTAAAAAATGAATTTACATCATTATCATTAAAAAAATAATCGATTCCAATTCAAACTTATAACTAAAGTAAGCAATTAAAAATAATTCAATTTCTAAACAATTAATTTTTCAAACAATTAATCAATTGATATAGATTAATAGATTGAATTTTTTAAATGTTACTTAGAAAAAAAATTTATAATTTTAATATTTTGTATATTTATTACTATTTTCGTTGTTTTTTTATTGAATTATATACAAATATGAACATGAAAATTGCATGAATTTAGGTACAGACAAGCGGAAAGTAATAGAAACTGTTCCCATTTGGCCTTGGCGATCCATTCGATCGCTTTTCGCGACAATGCGCTTTCCTCGCCGTCATCTTAAAACCCGAGTACGGAGAACACTCTTAAAGATTTATCGAGGTTGTCCTCTTTAAGCTTTCTTTTTCTCCGTGGATGCTCCACCGTGGCCGTGTTTTTTTTTAATGGAACAAACATTAAGACACCGTGGTTTCCAAGCCATTTTTCAAGTCGAGAGTGTTCGTCTGCCATTTTCTGGACCTCTGCCTATCAATTCCGCTATACGCGTTTTGTCTTTCGAGATATATTCGTGTTGACAAATAGATCCCTCTCCTCGATGGAGAATAATTCTTTGTGAAATTTCTCTCTTTTAACGATGCAATATTGTTTTGAAAGTGTAAATCTGTTTGCGTAATTAAAATCAATTACACATCTATCGCAAATTTGAATTTTATTATAATAAAAATGGAAAACGCTAAGTTGGATTATTTAAAAAATTTTATTGTTTAAAATTGATATAACAATACGTATCGATTCAGATTTATATTTTGCAATTCAAATTATAATTTAATCGTCAAAATAATATTGTATAACAATTAATATTTGAGAAAATTATCAATTTTCGCAAGAAATAATTTCAATTTCGTATAATTTATTTATATTAATATAATCTTCATAAAAATGCAAAAAATTTATTGTCCATTTGATTTATTTTAATAGAAATATATTTTTCATTTTTTACAAAAATTCCAACTTTTATAGCAAAATATAACATTTTATTTTCTCATAAAAAACAATTTTATACTCGTCATTATATCAAAAGATTCGTCGAATACTTTTAAAAGATTCCACACATTCGCTTTCACACTATATTAGAAACATTTTGATTATATAATCAAACTTTTATAATTTTAAAATCTCTTAAGTCGAAATAAAACTTACTTTAACTTGAATTATTTGCCTCATATTCAAATGTATTGTTTTACAGAACTTGAGATTTGAATAGCTAGAATTCTACAAATGGAAATTTACACCTGTAAGTCGATCTTCTACCATTGCTATCTCTGCAACTCGAAATTTATGGCTGTGTCACAAAATATCAGAAATCAATCATTCGATACTATCTCTTTTCTTTTAACATTTTTTTAGAATGATCTCAAATAACAAAAAACGTAAAATGATACAAACCTTCAATCACGTACATTTTTATGAAAGCTAATTATTTTTCATCAGATTTACATCTTCATATATACATTTATTCAACAAATAATTCATGTCCAAAATTAAAATTTCATTTCTTTTGAGATGTTATAATTGAAAAATTACCCTTTATTATACAAAGCTTTTTTTAAAGGAGAAAAATTTCTATAAGTGAAAATTTGTATAACTTCGATTTCTCTTTATAATATGCATAATTATCTTCATTAAATACAAAGACTTTCATGAAAATTACTAAACAATGTCCATTATGAGGAAATCGAATTTATATTTTATATTTAAAATATGAAAACGAATATGTTAAATCGTGATGTTAGTTTCTTTCGAACAGAGAAACTAGGAAGGAAGTTTTGATATAATTTATACGTAAGAAAAAGAGATGTGTTTCAAACTGAAGCTAGTTTTTGTTCTTATGAAGAGATTCTAAAGAAATTTTTCTATAGTATACGAAAGATTGAAAAAAGATGCAAATCAAAGGTTGATAAACAGCTTGGAAAAGCTTCGATTTGAGAAGAATTGGCTATAAAATCGACTTAAAGTTTTTTATTTATAATTGTTTTAAAAATTTAAAAATTAATATATACTTAGAATCTAGAATCTGGATTTCAATTATTCAAACTTTAATTTCAAAATAAATCTATACTATATAAAACTATATAAAATATTACAAAAAAATAATTTTAAGAGAAACAGAAAATATCCAATCAATATAGATCCTGTAATTAATTTTTTTTTTTTGTCTACATAAAGATTTTTTTATTTTTCTTTATTTTTTGTGTAAAATTTATAAAATTAAAATTTCGAATTTGAATTTAAACTTTAAAAATAACTTAAAAGTGCATGCATTTATTTTTAACATTTAATAATTTAAACATGTATTTATTTTTACAATTTTTACACGAAATTTATGTAATTTAAAAAGCTTATAAACATATATGTAATATTTATTTATTTTGTTAATATTCATAAATTTATACAATTAAAATTTAAATAAAAACTTTTTAAAAATTTTTTAAATTTTATCGAAATATTTTTACTTTTTTTTTCAGTTTTCATAAAAAATATTTCGATATAATGGTGAAATTATACAGTTCAAATGTTACAAGTAAACTTATCTTTCTGAACTTTGTTCCGATGACAACAGAAACAATATATACTATTTATTAAAGTGCTATAAACATTTTATCACTAAGATAATATTAATCAAAAAATTTTGTATCATTTTTACTAATTATCATACTTAAAAAAAAATGACTTATGGCCTGACTTATTGACACTATGTGTAATAAATATTTTTCTTGTTAATATAAATACATTATTATTATATTAATATATTATTATTATATTTTATTATATGAATACATAAACATATTTAACATTTAATTAATTAAAAGATAAGAGGATAAAGAAGAATGTTACAACACGAATTTATTTAAAAAAAAAAATTTTTAACCTTATCAATATCTTGATTGACATTTGCTTATATAATAAAATCATTGATGTATCAATTATTTAATAAAGATAAAAATTTATTGTAAAAATTTATTGTAATAAAATATATATATATAGTATATATAATATATTATTTATATTTTTGCAACAATTTCATCTATTAAATTTTTTCAATATTCAATAAGGATTTCAAAAGTATTATCAAAAATATTACTTCGAATTCTCATTTTATAGATATTTTCATATAAATTCGCATTTTCAAAATAAAATTGTACAAAAAATTTTAAGAATTAAATATATGATTTTATAATTTTAATTGTCAATATAATTAGCAATCAAGATATTTCAATATGAAAAATTTCTAATACATATTAAAATGGACTCAAAAGTCCTATAGAATATATAAATTATAAATAATTATTCTTTGATTACTCTCTTCTACAATATAAAAATCAAATTTTCAAATTCATTAAATTTGAAGTAAAAAATTATCAACCATATCTACATTATCTAATCATCTAAAAAAAACTTTTTAATAAAAAATTAATAAAAATTTTTAAATCATCCATTAAATCTAAAAAAAAAAAATTTTTAAAGATTCCTACATTATCCTTCTACATTATCCACTAAATATCCAAAAAAAAGAAAAAGAGAAAAGGTCAATCTGTAATCTTATTTTTCGGCCACTTTTTCACGCCTAAATGTTGGATTTATTTTTCCAATCCCGTTTGTTTGTTCTTCTTCTCGTCTTATCACCCAACCAAAAGGGGATGAGTCATTTCTCTGAGCAAAGTTAGTTACCGCGGGAACAATGGTCTTTTCATCCCTCGTTCTGAAGCTGACTTTTTTAAGGGATGTCCCTTTCGAGCCCTTTGCTCGAGGCACATATTCTCCAGAGAGCATCGAGCCGCCTCTAGACTTTAATGGAACAAATGTTGCGAAACCGCAAATCGAAATCGTCAACGCGAGCAAACGGGAATTGAACTGTTTTTTTTTTTTAACAGCTCGACGGTTGTCAATGGGGGATTCTCGAGCACTCTCCTTCTGTTAATTCCACGTTTGTGCGTACGGGTTGCTTAGAGATGAGAGAATGAACATTGATTGTTGTTTTAATCGGCATACATTGAATTTATTGATATGAAAAATTGATATTTAAACTTCTCATGTACGAAGCGCTTCTAGTGAGACATTTTTTAACGATCGATTTTAGAAACTAAAAGTTTATATTTTTATGTAAAATACGTATAAAAATATCGATTGAGATTTATTTATTAAATTATATATATATAATTTATAATAATTTTATTGGAATTAATTATTAATTTATATTGTAATTTAATTTAGAATTATTTAGAACTTAATAAATAGACTTCAATTTGTATATTAATACTTAATTATTTTTGTGTTTGTTTTTGACCTTTAGAATTGATCTTTCATAGATTATTTTACGAATATAGATATTGACTATCTGTATATTTATGTAATTTATGTAAGATATATAAAATATATATTTATATAATAACCATTCCATTTATTATTTTCAAATGAATGTGTACTAATAACTCTCATCAATCATGTTGTATAAAAATAAAAATGAAATATTTAAATAATTTAAAACACTTTAAAACTTTAAAAATTTCGATTTTTTGAATCTTGAAACTAGAAATGACTCGAGTCCTTAAAACTTTAAAACTATTCAAAAATATTTTGACCTTTTGAGACGAAAATTTTTTTTACTTTTGTCGATCAAAATTTTCGAAACTAAACTTAAGTAAAAAATAATTTTTACCAATAAATAATTTATAAAGATTTTGTAATAACAATAAATGAATTTATTTTTATTTAATTAATTCAGTTGATTTTAATTTAGACTTGAAACGCATTTTACTTAATTTATATAAATAATAAAAATTATTTAATTTTCTAACTATTGTTATTATTGACTAACTATGAAAATTTAAATAGAAATTAATTAATTCTTAACCACTCCAGCGATTAATCAAACTTTTTTTTAAATTTCCATTTAAATCTAGCTTATCTAATTTGGCCAGAATGACTTGAAACTTCTAACTCTTGAATATCAGATTATAAATACTAACAAAAAGAAGAATTAATTATATAGTTAAAAATGCCAGTCTTGCAGATGTTTTAATGATATTGCAAGTCCCGGTGGCGCGACTAGATTTATTGTATCTAAGTATGGTACGTGGTTATGATGAATTATTCATTTTATCAGATTAAAAAAGCCAAGATGTTCATACTGCGAGTCTAAGTACCTGAAGATCACCGTGCAGTTTTCCATTTCATACAGGAAAAGTGATATTATCTTCGAGAACTTTTAGATTTTTCGCATGCGTGATTTTACAACGAGTCATTTAAACAAAACTCTATTACGATGCTTCTTTTTATGATCATATGGAACGAGATGAGATGATATAAAAGATGTTACAAAAGAAAGAAAATAAAAAAATTTTATGTATAATATACAAATTATATTCGTAATTCATAATGTTATTAATGTAATTAATTGTTTATCAATATATTTTTCGTATTTTTCGTGAGCATTATTTATGTTTACAATTATTTTTTTTTACTGTTCTAGAAATCTTTTTCGAGAAGTTTGAACAAATTGTAGAATATTTATTGAAATGTTTATTTCATTAACAATCGTTAAATATTTTGGAAAATAATAATAATAATAAACTGTATCGTTAACATAAATTCTTTATACATAGAGGATACAATTACATCATAAGTATTAATGACGAAAAAATAAACATAAAAGTAATAGAACAAAAAGTAAGGAGACCGCATGGTTATAATATTGAAAACAAGAACGACATCTGTCATGAATTTATCTAATTATGCAGAGATCGCAAAAAAATGTTTAAAAGATTGCATCTAAAAAAATGTTTAAAAGATTTATCAACAAAATTGAAAATCTCTTCGAAAGGATATAGAAATAAAATTTTATTCTGAATATAAATGATTTAGTCATTATAATTTTTATTAAGTTTAAATATCTAGGTAAATCTAGATTCATCTTAAATTCAGTTTTTAATATTTATCTTTTTCAAATTTATATTTTTCAAATTTTTCAAAAAAAAAACTAAAAATAAATATAACATATATTTAGAAAAATAGAAAAATTTTTAAAAAATTTAAAAAAAATTAATATTATTTTCTAAACTTCATATTGTATGAAGTTTGTATAACTATATTCAATCCTCAATATTTTAAAGATACGATTGAATATAAAATAATTCAAAAAATACGATATCTTATAAATTCGATTTAATAAATTTGAACAATCATTATATAAAATGTTTCCATTATCCATTATCGAAGTGTAATTTATATCTATTATTTTTAGATTTTTAGATTTAAATTTAATATGATTTTAATATCATTAATATATTAATAGTTTTTAGAAAAGTTGATATAAATAAATTTCTTCTTTATTTCTAAAAGTATCAAAAATAATTAACACAATTCTGTTTATGAAGATTATGAATCAGCATTATTCTTCCACCCTATTCAATTCTTTTGTAACGAAATAGTAGATATACTGCTATGTATGCACAATTCAATCTCAAAAATAATTTGACCGGAAACATTCGATAACCATTGTGCGCATAACTCCTTCAATACCCATTTCATCTAAGAATCCATATGCCATATCAAATTTCTATACTATTCTCAAAATCAAACCACGAAATCCCCTTCATTCACCAAACCGATGTCTTGAAGAAAGAGCTCATGAGTGAAAAAAGATCGTTAATTCTCGCGATGTAATTAGCAATTAGCTGGGATCCTCAACCCATCTAATTGTCGCAATTACACCCGTTCCCGCAAACTTCCTGCGATCACAAACGATAACGACGACGATGTTGACCCCGAGGGAACAATGTCGTGGGCGGGTGAAGAAGACGCGTTTGCAATCATTAATAGTGATGGGATCAAGCTTAATACCTGTTTTTAAATTTAAATCAAATCTAATAGATAAGATTCACGTAATTGTGATATTATAGAATGAATATTTGCAAATTTAAAAAATTTACTTATAATAAATATTTATAATACTTATAATGTAATAATAGTATGTTTATACAATATATACTTATAATAAATATTTATTTATTATAAGTGAATTATGAAAGTCAGAAAAATACAATATTAAATAAATGTAATTTTATAAAGGATTGTGAATAATAATTTTGGATTTGTAATTACTTATAAATAATAATTTTAATTCACAATATAGTTTTCTTAAAAATTTAAAAAAAATTTTGTAAAGAAAATACAGGAAATTAATTAAAACTATTTATATTTGTAAGATTATTTAAGATTTTTATTTAAGTCATTTAATGATATATTTGAAAAATACTTAATATAAATATAAATTATTATATAAATATAAATATAAATATAAATTAAATAAATGAAAAAAATAAATAATTTGAAAATAAGATTCGTAAAAAAAAGAAACTCAAAACAAAAGTTTCTTTTTCACAGTGCATATGTTCGCTTAATTTTTTATATCTTATCAAGATTAATGCTTTCTTATAATTATTTTAAAATAAATGAATCCAATCCAAAAAGATTCATAAAATTTTAAACTTAAATTGAATAGCTTGCAAGTAAATATTTGACACGCTTTTTTTATTTTTGAATCAAATTCAAGTTTCTATTCCTTTCTTTCATGCTTGTACAAAATTCAAATCTACTTCAAATATAGAATGTTCAAACCTTCTCTCACGATGTATTCGATCCCATCGCTAGTCACCGATCGCACGTTCGCCGACATTTGAACTCTGACACGCGACAATTAAATCATCTGCCAGATCCTAGTCGCTTGGTCTCCCTTGGTCAGGGCGCTATGATCATCAATTAAGCGTGGGCCGAGTCCAATCGCCTCTATCCGCGTTCTCCGCGGTTTCGTGAGGTGGGCGACGCGTAATCGGTGAGAAATCGGCAAGAATTCGACCAACTTCCGGCGATTATCGTTGAGTCACGCGCAATCTCTGAGATAATCAAATGATTGGATCTTTGACTTCGACAGAAATAATGTAATATTAATTAATATTTAAGAATAGTATTTATGAGAATCTGTCTACAAATATTTCATATTTGACTCAGTAATTCGAGAATTAATTCTATTCTATTTGAATTTTTATTAATTTCTATTAATTTTTGACTAACTAATGAATTACTTTTGACTCAAATATTTAGCAGCAACTGACTTAATAGCCTGAGATGAAGGATAGTAATAGTATTCATTTAGACCAAATAATTTTTAAAAACTCTTATAAACTTTTTTTTTTATTTTTGAAGCATATTTTTTTGAAAAGATATAACATTAATAACTTAAATAGATACTAATATCGAATTTTGAATTTAAGAAATGAAAATTTTACTTAGTTCGAAAATTAATTAATTTCGAATTCGATCAATTTAATATTTAAACTAAACTAATTATATAATATAGCAATAATACTAGTGAAAAAAAAATTAAATAATTAAAGTCTATTAAGATATATGTTATTTTTGACATAATTCATTTTTGATTAACTCTGTTTAGATCATTTTTTGATTTGATCTATGTAATAGTCTGTATGTAATCTTATATAGCATATAATAATAAAAAGAAAAAAATTAAATTTGGATATTCTGGTATACGTCATTTTTTACTCAACTACCGTAGTACAAGGGTTAATTGGGGTATGGCTGGAGAAAGAAGTTGAAAAGAGAGAGGAATGAATTTGATGGATGCATTGGATGGAGAAGTTTTAAAGGGGGTGGAAAGTATGTGCTTAACGAAGCTTTTGAATAGAAAGGGAAGTAAAACGTGAATAAATATCTGGTATAGAAGGATGACTAATCTTCTTGCTGATTGCTTTTTGTACATTTTTGTTATTTGAGATGAACTTCTATTATTTATTTATTTTCCTTTTTATAGGAATTATGTAGAATTACCAATTCATAATATTTAAATTATACATAAATAATTGAAGTGAAATTAAACAGATATGCAATTATACTTTTATTTTAATACAATATTAATTTTATTAAAAATATCAATTTTTGATAAGTGATAGTAATTGTAAAGCAAAAAATTTGAAATCTTTAATTTTTGTGACTTTTATCTATTTTATAATAATTTTAAAGTTAAATTATGATATAAAAAACAAATATTTTTGGTTATATACATTAGATAGAAAACAATTTTTTTTTTAATTTTTTTTTTTTTTTTGAGAATCATCCTATTATTTAGAATATAAAATTTTGAAAACATATAATAGATATTAGAAACAAAATACTATACTAAAATGAATGTTAAGAACATTTTTTAAAAGATAAATTTCGAAATTAACATCAAAATAAAAATATCGATTAATCAAATTTTTACTTTTTAAATTCTAAACAGTTTAATTTTGTTCTCAATATTCAATATTTATTAATTAATTTTTCGAAATAATATACGAAAACTGAAGTTAATTTATAATTTTTATAAATTATTATTTTTTATAAACAAAAACTCAAAAGAAACAAGTGCTAATAAAATGTCGATAAGATTTCTGTCACATCGATTTCTATCAAAATTACACGTACACTGTGATATTTTGAAGTTTCGATGATCTCTAGTTATTTTATCTGATATATTTACTATACATAGAAATAGCAAGTAAATTTGTTTGAAAAATTCAATATTCTTTATTTTCAGAAAATAAAATAAAAAAAAAACTCTATTGTTCTTAAATAATTTTATTCTGTATAAAAATAAATACTTGATTCTGGAAAATTTATTTTTAGAAATCACGTTTAATTCTGATGTAGTGATTCATAAACAGTGATTCGTTTTCTTCTAAATTCTATTAATCGTTCGTTATCGTTAAATTCTAAATTCTCTAAATTCTATTNTTTTTTTTTTTTTTTCCCTTTTTTTTTTTTTTTTTTTTTTATTTTTGAAGCATATTTTTTTGAAAAGATATAACATTAATAACTTGGATAGACATTATAGACATATATATATGGACAATATCGTATGAATTTTGAATTTAAGAAATTAAAATTTAAATAAGATTCATATTTTTTTTAAATTTGTGAAGAAAATGTAAAATAATCTTTGTTTAAATTTACTAAAAATTTAAATATATTAATATCAACTTTGAAAAATATTCAAATTATTAAAATATAGATTTACAATTTTTTATTTATTATGATTTTTTTAAAATTTGCGTTTCAATTTTAAAATTTAGCTATGAAATATAGTTTTGAGAAACTAGTAATAAATTGATATAATTAATTATGGGATTTATTAGTAATCAGTTTTAAAGTAAATAGATTTGACATTAAAATGAATCTGTTATGTGAATCTAATATTGTACTTTATTGATCTTCGATTGAAAAACTTGAAAATCGATAATATATTGCAAAGAATATTAAAAAATTTGTAAACAATTTGTAATAATTAACTATTATGTTTTTTTTAAAAAAATTTTTATTCGAAAAATTAAAAACTATTAAAATATTATAGAAGATATAATAAAATATTAAATATTTAATATTCTTTCAACTAATTTTTCAATTAATTTTATTTGAACAAAAATCCATTTTTATTATTATAAAAATTAAAAATTACTTGAATAAAATGTATCAAACAATTTTTTATTTTATTCCAATTGTTTTTAATTATTTTTATACAAAAATTTATTTAATTTTTTAATCTCGTTTCAACTATTTTCAATTAATATTTAATTGTTTATTCTTTTAGCTTTCTAAAAAATCTGTTTAAATTATGAAATTGAAAAACCGACGGATATTGTAAATTGAAATATTGTTGGTTAAATAAATTTGATTTGATTTCTACTATTTTCAATTAAGCTTCAATTTTTATATCAAACCTTGTGTAAATCGATATATTTCGTTTCGAAGAACTCTCTATCCTGTTTACAATATTAAATTTATATTATTTTCATTGTTTGTATTTCCAATGAATAAATCAAAGTTTCAAAAGTTTCCAAAAATTCGATATTTCCTCAATATTTCTTCAATTATTTGAATAATACTGTATATAAAGTTAGAACATAAAATATATATAAATTAAATACAGTTTGTTCTTTGAATTTTTAATTTCTAACTGGTATCTTTAGATCATACTTGATTTACATCTGTTTAGGCCAAATTATTTAACCTTTATTTAACCTTTTTATTTCTGAAATTAACAGCCTGAAACATTTGTCTGGTAATTTCGTTTTTTATAAATGAATTTTCCTATCTATTACTTGAAAAATGAAAGGTACATATAAATATTTTAAGTTTGAAAATATATAAATGAAATGTCAAATTGATGAATGATTTGCTTTTAATGAAAGTAACATTCTTTAGTATATAATTTCAAATATAATTTATTTCGTTTTAATTTAATTTATATTCTACGTTCATATTATATTTCTTGTCAATAAAAGTCATTTTATTTATCATATATAATGTAATTGATTCATAAATTGATTTATCTGATATTAGCTTTTTGATACATCGCTATTATTAATAATATTATAATGTTAATAATATTAAAATTATTATTAGCGAAAAATGTTTCATATATTAAGTAATATTATAAATTAAGGATATATTCTGATCTAATCTATTATTAATTTATTCTAATTATAATTTGTTATATATTTATATTTATTATTATGTATTTACATGTCAAGCTTAAAATTATTTAATTGAATATAAAATATTTTTCATTATAAATAATAATTTTCAAATTATAATTTCATTATAATAATAATATAAAATTATTATAAATAATAATAATGACATAAATCAAATGAATCATTCTATACATTAAAATCCATCTCAATTAACTCAAACCTAATCTCAAATTATAATACTTTTTTATATAATTCAACAATACATAACTAATTAAACTAAAAATCTGCAGCAACTTAATAATTAGTAAAAAAAAAAAAAAAAAATACAATATCAAATGAATCATTCTTCATAAAAAAATATTATAAAAAAATTCAATTATCTCAAACTTAACCTGAAACCGTATTTTTCAATGACTCAACGATTAATCAAACTAAAACCGTTAAGTTCAAAAATAAACGCGGCTAATTAATAAGATCCCACAAGACAAGTCAACAATCTAAAGCACGATCGTACAATTACGAAATATAACGGCAACGAGCCGTTATTTTAAACATTAATATTCCTTGAAACTGGCTTCATAGAGGCTGAGAACCACGGTGAACCATTGACCCTCGCGTAAACCGAGAAAGTTCCCGGTGAACACAGCAACGAGAGCAATAGACGTTGGATGAGTAAAAGATGTCCAGACCTGCGTCTTAATCCTCTGGATCCTTTTTGTCCTCTAATTATATCCTCAACCAGGCTTTCCTTCTCAACCTGGAACGAATCGATGTTGGAGACACGGTATTGTGATAAGTTGACTATGAATGTTTATATGATGGTACATATATGATGATTATAAAAATGGAGTTTAAAGATTTATTAACATTTGCTATGTTCGAAGAAATACATTTGATTATTGTTATTATTTGAACATATCGATGAAATTTTCAAATGGTGAACTTTGACTCGTTATTTTGACATAATATAATACTCAAAAATCTCTAATTGATGTGTGTGTATGAATTTTAAGTGAATATTAATATTGTTTGAAATTTTTTGTTGATAAATATATTTTACATTCATTTGTTTTAAGTAATGCAATTTTAGAAACTAATAAATGATTCTAAGTATCCAAGACTTTTTAAAATATATATTGTCTTTCAATAACATTATTAACTATTAACATTTTTAATTGGAAAAGAATATATTCTATTCAAGATATTGTATGTAATGTAATTATTTTCAAGTGTATGTCTTTTAAGATTTTTTAATGAAATTTTATAAGAAATATTGTCATGATAATTCTAGATTTTATGTGAGCATTAATGAATTGAATAGAATTTTGTCCATTTGAAATAAATAGACAATGCATATACTTTAAATATTTTATATTTTTTTTATATATGTGCATTTTTGTATAATTAAATTTTACAATTAATTTTAAATACATAAATATTCTCAGTTTATTTAAATCGAATAGCAACTATATCTCATCATACTATTATTAAATTGTCGTTGTTAATCAATTAATTTTTTGAAAATTAGGCTTATTAATCTTTACTCTATCCGTAATCGTGTTGTAATTTCGCGATTTTTTCTGTCTTAATACCTGATCATTTGTGAACATATTAATACATCAGAATTTATGAATTGATGATAAATGAATGAGTAACGAGATCAGTGTAAAAATGGAATTACAGAGTTTGCAAATGGAAAGTTTATTTTTTGGTTGGTAAATACGAATTTTTTTATTAATATTTATACTTTACAAATAACATTATCTGGAATAACATAACTTATTTATTTCAATACATTTATTATGTCAATAAAATGAATTGTTATA
>NW_006263643.1:79801-81143 GCF_000469605.1 Apis dorsata | reverse complement strand
TATATATATATATATTTAATATTAAATATTATATATTTGTAATTATAAATTTTTAATATTTAGCTTAATATTTTAATAGTATTTGTATATGTGCGATTTACCCCTAAATAACATATATATACAATATGATTTTATTATAAGACGATTTTTAATTTATAATAATTTTTTTATAATATAAATATTTTTCAATAATATATCCATGTTTTTGTTTTATGATATTAAATAAATATTTAATATTCAATTTTAATATTTAATTTTCAATTCGTATTTACAGAATTAAATAAAATTATGATTTATTTTTCTTGACATGATAGATAAAATTTATATTTCATTTAAAAAAATTATTTTTGATATATAATTAATATAGTTTTTATACATCATATCAAATTTCGTTACAAAATATTTTTATAACGCGATATTTTTCTAAAATTAACTTCTGTTATATAGAAGGATTATTTATATTACAATTTTTTATATGGTTTTTTATTTTGTATAGTTTTTTTGTATAATTTATATAATGTTATAAATTTTCTATAGTTTATATAATTTATTTTATATAATTATATAATTTTTAAATAATTTATTTATTTTATATATTTTATATATTTCATTATCCAACTTAATCCAATTAAAAAATTTAATAAAATTCAATTTCAGAAGTTGCATTTATTGGATTAATTTACTAATATTAATAGTACCTCTTCCACCTAATAATTCTAATAATGTACACAATATTGATATATTATTATATTTCATTTTCTAATTTTTATTTTGTCTTATTATTATTATATTATATATTATATATTATTATATATATATTCACTGTTATAAATATTATAAATCGTTATTATTCGAATTAAATTTTTATTTTATTAGTAATATTAATTATGTATCATTCAATAATCAATTCCACTTAAAAAGAGTTAATCCCAGACACTCGAGAATTTTTCAACTTTCCTCTTGTAACACGAACATAGACAATGTTTTAATCGTTTTTTTGAGTGTTTTCGGGCAACGTGGAAAAATTATATACGTGGATTCATTAGGATCTTAAGGAGATAAGCTTCACGGCCCATCTGTCATGATATCCTGAAGGGAAGTTACTGGTCTCTCGAATGGCTTCCCCTCGCACGATCCTTTCTTTTCCTGCTTCCTTCCTTTCTTCCTTCCTTCCTTCCTTTCTTCCTTTCTGCGCCAGAAGCTGGACGAACAAAAAATATCCGTACATCGTGTTCGTGGGAATTCACATGCAAATCCTGATGACAACAAGATGCCTTTGCCTTTCTCTAACCTCATGCAAAACCGACCATCTGTTCACAAGTATGGAAATTGAAAGCGTTTC
>NW_006263643.1:74949-78790 GCF_000469605.1 Apis dorsata | reverse complement strand
ATATATATATATATATATATATATATATTATAATAAATTGTTATATATTTACATATTTTTTATAAATCGTTGTAAATAATAATAATAATAAATAATAATAATAAAAATTGCGTTATATGATGTTTGTTGTGTATTATAAATATATGATGAAATGATAATAAAATAAAAAATTAATTAATAATTTTTAAAATTGTTTATTATCTGATTTCTAATTTATTTAAAATTTACAGGATATTTTAATTTTAATTTTATTTTATAAAATTGATAATATATGAATAATCATATTACAAATATCTTTCAAAACTAATTAAACGTGAAATATATTATTTATTTTCAACAAAATCAATATTTTCATATTTTATCGATTCGAATGTGACGAAAAATTGAATAATTTGTATATAATGTAATAATATTTGTATTTATATAAAAAAAATGAATTTCATCTCTGTTAAGAAAAAAAAAATCAAAGAAGTAATTAAAAAAAAAAAATCATATTTTCATCATTCAACGGTATGTGAAGTACTTGGTTTCAATTTCTGCCCGATTTTCCTCTGTCATTCGTCAATCTGCCGATAAACGTTAATGGGAAAGTGCTCGAGATAAATCGACAGAACACTCTAAAAGCTATCGAAGCCCCAGCTTATCGATCCATCGACACCAGGAACGTTCTTCCGCGTTTCACATTTTTCCAAAGTAATTTCCTCCTTGATCGAGATTCATTGGAAACCATGGAATGACTCGAATATCGAGGAAAAGAAAACAAATATCCTTTCGATTCGTTCATCTTTTTCGAGAATATTCGATAATCGATTAAAACAGTATTTTCTAATATTTTTTGATACACAAAAATCTATTTTTAAAATAAATTGCAATCTTTCTTTACTTTCATAAATAGATAATTTAATAAATATATTATCAAGGATGAATTAAGTGTATACAATTCTCCATTAAGAATATTATATTAAAAATTTGTATCATATAAATATACAAGATAACAATAAATAATATTTTTGTAGTATTTGTTTTTTTTCGAGAATACTTGATCATTATTTTTCAATTTTTTGAGTCATAATTCCAATTTTATAAATGAAATAAATAAATTGCAAATCTTTTTTTTTCATATAATTATTTATTATTATATTCTGATAAAAGTGTATTTTTAATAGGATGAAGTAAATATAATGTTAAGTAATAAATTTTTTAAAAGTAGAACGCATACGTATACATAAAATCCATTATAAATACATTATGTTTAATATTAATGTACAATCATGATGAATTTTAATTATTTTTTCAGTATTTGCTGCATTAAATCATAAAATAGGTTTTATGAATAGGATATTTACCTTTGATTAATTATGAGCTATCAAATGCATCTTTGTCACAAGATTTTATTTCTGTTTAAATGAAATTAAAAGCTTTTTCAAGTATTTTTTTAATATATTAAAACATAAAATAATAATAATATATCTGCAAGAAATATTTTATATATTTCTATTAATTATTTATGATCATTTAATCTTTTTATATAATAATATAATTGTTATTAAAAAAGCTTATCTTTTATCTTATCTTATCTTATCTTATCACAATCATTAGAAAATCTTTTTCTATTAGTAATGAAAAATTAAATCTTATTTATTCTTTCATCGTCCATAAATTATTAATCTTCCATACTTACAATGAGTTTATAAAATATTTTTCAGTTAAATTTATAAATATGATTTTGTTTGCTTAGAATAAAAAAAAGTGCTGTTGATTTTAATTTTTTGCTTCGATCAGATCGTTTTATAAATAATATTCTCAATATATTGAAAATTTTAACGCCATGAAAAGTATTATTATGTCGCTATAAAAAGTTTTCTTTTTTATCCAACAAAAATTTTAGAGTAAGAGATAGAATAATCCACTAATAAATGGATGATAACATAAAAGTCAAAAACCTGTCTTCATTCAAAATAAAAATTATTTCAAAACAATGTTTTAAAAATATCTTGTATAAATATTTATATTTATAAAAAACATCTCTTTTTTTATCTAAAGAATGAAATTCTATAATTCAATAACAAATGCATAAAACAATATTTGAAATCAGATATTGAAAAAAGCAATCCACGAAAATCTTTGTTTCTGCAAACAAAAACAATTTAGTAATAAAATACAAAAATAAATAACATAATATTAAAAATATATATATATGAAAAATACATCTAAATTTTTTTCATTTTTCATTTAAAAAAAAAATTTAACATTAAAATATTAAAAATCTATTACAAAAATTATACATTTCTATGAAATAATGTTTAATTTTAATCAAAATTTCATAACATTTAATAGATTCTAAATAATTATTTATAAAAAATTCAACAAAAATAATTAAAAAAAATAAAGCAAATTTATAAATNTTACATAAAAAATAATATCAAAGAAAAATTTTTAAAATTCTTAAAAATAATTTTATAAATTTTTAAATTCGTAAAATATATCAAATATGCAATATTTTATATAAATAATAATTAAATATAATATATTTTTATATAATTTCAAACAAATCCAAAAAAAAAAAATATCATGAAATATCCATCTTTCTCCTGCAAATGAAAACTCAAATATATTCCATCCTTTCCTCAATCTCACCCTTTCCATCCTTCGAGCGGCGATTTAACTCCGGCGGTAAATCGCAGTGAATTGCTTGGCGAAAAATGGCTGAAGCCGTGTGTGCAAGCGGCGGCCCTCGCGACAGAGGCTGAAAGCTCCGCGGAGCTTTTAGCGGCGCTGTGTCTATAGAGCTTGCATATCGTTATCAACCCCCTGACAACAGCCGGTCTCGTGTCGGGTCTGGGATCGATACAGCTTCTATTGCGATATCAACGCGCAAACCCCATGGCAGAATGGTCGGCGGGAATGGATTGCGCAACCCCGACCTCCCTTCAAACCTCTCCTGTTTGCTCGTCGTTGTGCAAATTCTATAGAAATCACGCGTCGTCTCACGATGGTTTAACGCGTTAATTCGCCTGGATCTCTCCTTTCCCTTCGGGGAAATTAAGTTGGTGTTCCAATGATTCTGGAAAATATCTTGCTACGAAGAAAAATAAAGGGATTGCTATGCGAATAATATTATTTTGTATTGAGTAAAAAGTATTGTTTAAATATTTGTTATGAATATTTGTTTAGGAATATTTTTGAAATTTTTGATTTTTGAATATTTCTGTATGATAAAGTTGGAGTTTATAATATGAGAAAATATAGATACGAAAAATAAGACAAAGATAAAAAAAAATTCTAAAAAATTTTTTACTATTCTATGTGCTGTTTTTTTGGATTGCAGGAGGCTTAGATAATTGCAATATTGCTTAAATAAAAGATATTATTTGTTTTGAGATATTTTTAAAATTTTTAATTTTTTATTATTTTTTTATAAGTTTAATAAATTACTATTTAAGTTTTTTAAATTTTATTTTACTTTTAAATATTATTTATTTTAAAAACATTTAAAAATATTCTATTTAATAGGACAGATTTTGTGATATAAATGATTTATGTGCACTGATTTTTTTCTAATTTTTTAAAAGTAGGAATTTATAATTTCTCTGTTAATTAAAAAATCAAAGGTTTGAAACAATGAAGGGAATTATAAAATTGATCACTTAGCTAGTTATCAAAGGAATGATAATTACATTTAACCTTACTTTATAATATAGAGTACTAATTATATTATATGATTCCATTTTTAATAAAGAAAATTTATATTTTAAATAAAATTTAATTTTTAATTTTAAATAAAATTTTTTAATGACAATCATAAAATATAAATTCTTATAATATTTTAAATCTTATTAAA
>NW_006263643.1:72295-74514 GCF_000469605.1 Apis dorsata | reverse complement strand
ATGTATATATTTTTTTAATGTAAATCTTTAATAAATAAAAATTATATAAAAATAAATAATATATTATATATATAATATATTATATAATATATTAATATATTATATATATAAATTATATAAAAGTAACTATTAATTAATATATCTAATAAGAAAGAATTTTCAATTAATTTTTTTAACAATTATATATTACATTCTCACAAAAATATTCCAAAATATATTTTCAACATCTTTAAATTTTTTTTTTTGAAATTTCAATTTTAAATTATAAGAATTATTTTGTTCTTCTATTATTTCACTATTTCATAATTTTATGTCATAAAAGATATACACGAATTTTAAAATTGATTACAATATTTTTTTCAAGGGTAGTACGAGAATATGTGAACATAGAATGTTTCTATTAAGCAGCCGTGTCTACTACAATTCCCGCTATCCTTAATTCAGTTAAGACTTATTATCCTCCGGACTATTAATGCGATCAAGTATAGTAATGCTCCGTGAAAGTTATCTCATAAAGCAGGGAAATTTGCGTTGCATTATTTGCGGTAAATTGAGTGTAATGTAATGAAGCCATCTATTAATGAAACTTTTCGTTTACATTAGTGCATAAAATATCAACTTATAAAAAAATATAAATTATGGTATTTTAGAATAATAAAATAATAAAATAAAATAAAATAAAATAATAAAAGTATTATCTATTTAATTAAAAATTATAGTCTTATTTTTTTATTACATATCGAATAATTGAAACTAAATATTTAATTTAGATATTTTTTTTATAATTAATAACCAGATATTTTATTATTATAATTAATAGTTCTTCTATATTCACTATATAATACCAATAAAATGTAAGATGTGAGTTTGATATTTACTTATAATAATTAATATTTAGATGATTTAAAATTAATATTACAAATGTAAATATTCCAACTAAAATAGAAAAATTAAAATCAATTTGAATTCTATTAGATTATTTTTAATCATAATATTATATAATAATATAAAATATCAAATTAATTAATTTTATTATAAAATAACAAAAATATTTATAATTATAATATATAATAAAAATAAATGGATTTAATATAATTAATTAATAAATAATTAGCGAAATTAAATATACATATAATACTCTTTTTGTCGCTTTTTCATACATTATTAATTACATTATTAATTAAAAATTGTTTGATTGAAATTTCCAATTGATTGATATTAAAATCTAATCAATTTAATTAACAAATCTATTTGAATTATTTGATTTATTAAATCAACAAACTCATTTATCTTAGAAGTTATATTCTCCAATTAATTTTTAATCATTTAAAATTAATAGCAATAATAAATTTTAGTTTCTTATATCTATTACAGTAATTGATCGATTTTTACAAGATTCTCAGACTATTCAAGAGGGTGCCGGAATTTCGAAAGTCGCCGCTCTATTATGCTTGTCTCCTATTCCCCTTTTTCCGTTCATTCATTTCAAGTAAAGTCTACGCCAATGTTGAGGCCCGGTGCTGGCTTCCTAAGGCCAGGTGGTGCACAACCGTTGCCATCCCCAAAGCCCAGTGTTCCGCTCTTGCAAGCAGCTGCAGCTGCGACATACACGCTCCTTCTTGTACGCTTGCACGACGTCTGTAATATACGTAATACGTATACAACTGCCTTTGATAAAAATCGTTTTTAAAAAAATTTAGATTTAAGTTAAGAAAGATTCGAGTTTTCGATTCAATATTCTTTTTTTTAACGATGTTTGTATTATATTTGAATAAATATCCTATCATTTTTTTTAAGAGTAATTAGATCTTATAAAAAAAGAATACTCACATAATTTAAAATTTATATTTGTATAAAAAATAAAAAATAAAAACTATAATAAAAAGATTATAAATAAATTCTAATGAATGAGAATTTATAAAATAATTGAAAAATATAATAAAATAATCAATAAATAAATTTTTTTGATTAATATTCTTTATAATTTGAAAAATGAATAAGCTTGATTGGTAATCTAATGCATGTTATCATTGTTTTAACTATATTCTTTTTTATCGATAATTTTCGTATCGCGATAATACCAATTACTGACTGCACGAATTCGACCCTTATAACTCGTGCCGAAGTTTCGCGCTTATCGTTGTGTAACGGTTTTCTCTGAAGTAACAATCAATGGTAGATAAAATAACTACTTATCAACGAGATATCTGCAAGGTGAG
>NW_006263643.1:60439-72052 GCF_000469605.1 Apis dorsata | reverse complement strand
CCCCCTGCCGCTACGCACGAATTGCGCGAATGTATTAGTAGCCGTACTTATACTCACTGACAAGGGCGTGCTCGCACACACACAATCATATAATGACAGCAGGGAGTTGGGGCAGCAACGAACAGAGCAGATGGGGAGTTTGCTTCTGCAACGAAAGCCAGTCGTTGTAGTGGCTTGGTTCAAGCTGCCCGCCTTTTCCCGGTTTCTCTGCGTGATTTCGCGCTCCTTTCCTCCGGCCTCCTCCTCCCCCGTCTTTTGTTATTTCTCGTTGTTCTATCGCGAGAAAACTCAGATGACAAGTATGGGTCGGTCGCGTGGCTCTCTTCCTTCCTTCCTTCTTTCTTCGGCGCAGCGCCATCTTCCACTTTGAAACATATTTTCGAGATCTCGAGTTGCGGCGCGATATTGAAACGCTCGATATCGAAAGATCGTCGATCGATTTTTTGTGTAGTGTCAGATGCAAGGCAATAATATTCATTATAAAAAATAAGTACAGTGTATAATTAAATAAAATAACGCGAATTTTCTTTTCTTAATATTAAAAAATATATTAATATCGTCTTTTATAAATTATAAAAAAATTATACGAATATTCAAATATTCAATTATTTAGAAATTACTTCGCCAAGGTTTTTTAGGTTAAACATGTTACAAAGTGTTAATTCGCGCTTATTATTAAAATAATATCACATAATAAAATATATTGTAATACCGCAGCTCGTAATATCTAAAGAGATCAACTTCTTTTTCAACTTTTATCCAAGGAGGCAATTGAGGAAATTCTAAGGAACAATTCGGTCGTGAATCGTTCTTCTTCGAAATACGTGGGTCTCTCTTGAATTTCAATAACGCGTTGTTCGTAACTATTCTCTCAATGGCTCTAGCTTTGTCTTGTCAACGACCGCGAAGACCATTAACTGTCAATAGGGCTACCAGGGTGGCACGGCTAAGACTCTTAGGAAATGTTTTTGGTGAGTACAAGATATATTCATCTTTTTTTCTTCCTTCCCTTCGTTATAAACAGTCCCTCCAGCTAAGATTTAGAATATTTTTATAGTGTCCCACACGTGTTACCACGCACAGTGCATGCTTATAAATACATTAACGGTTTTCACTATGTTACAATATTATGTCATAATATATAAAATTGTTATTAGATATCATTAAATTTTATTTTATTTTAATATATTGAATAATAAATTAATATTTATGTTAATTTTTTTCATTATTTTTCTTAATCATTCTAAAAGCTAACTTTTATAATTGTAATGAATTATATTAAATTTATATATTGAATTTATTTCTTCTATTTAATAGAAATAATAATACATATACATGCAAATGATATATAAGTAATAACTTGATTAGATACTTGATGAATAAAAAACTAATAAATAATATAATAACAGAAATGAATTAAATCAATAAATCAAATTATGAATTACATAATTATATAATTTTGCAATTCCCTTTAATCGACAAAAATTGATAATTCAATAACATTATATCATTATTTAATTATTTGTATATTACAAATTAAAACAATGTTTCAATTGTACATTATTATATATTTTAAGCAAATATATTATATAATTAATTATATAATTTGTTATCACTAAGAAATGATTAGAGATTTATACAATGATTATTATGAGATAGTTAATCACTAATTTCAAGTAATTTGAATTACGATTTATATTGTGTAAATTATAATACTAACCAACAAATTATGTTACAAATNATAATATACATGTATATAATATACAACCGTCATTTAAATTTACAGTCACATTCAAAGCTTCAGTCAACGTCCATATTCGATTCAATTTACTATTCTTTCATCAGGAATAATGGAAGATTGAGTCGCTCTCTTCTCAGCCGGTTCGTAAAAGACATTATATATGAATCACGAGCTTCTTGCTTCTTATTTCCCCTCATGAAGTTTTCGGTTGGCCATAGTTGGATGGCTAGAATTCTTTTTGTGTTCCTGAAAGACGATTGAAAAATATCGTTTGTCGAACGAGTCACGAGGCAGAGAATCCGCTGGTTGACCGGATAGTTGGCGAAATTAGCGCACAAGGCACGAGTCGTCGCAACAACAGGCGATGAGACACGCGTTTCTTTGTCGCGCGAGGAAGTGGAATTTCATTAGCTTTCGCGCGCGCGCACACATGAGTCATCGTTCGCAACACGTTATGAATTGTTTGGTTACGTTGTTGGAACCTAGTTAACGATTGCGTATATAATTCTAACGGAGGTTTTTTTCATTCATTATTTCGTTTTTAATATCTAGTTCTATTTTAAATATATCCTTTTTTGTGAATATATTATATAGAATTTTCATTCTTTCTTTTTTACATACATAGACATTTTAGGTCTATTTTAAAATTTATTTACAATTCATAATAATTTTTGATTCTTCAAAAGTTATTATTTTCAATATTTTTAAAATATTTAAGTTTTTAATATTTATATGCTGTAATTTAAATTTTTTATTTTTTTGAATATTTTTTAGAAATTTTTATCATAATTTTATGAATTTATTCGTTTTTTCTACAATTTTCTAAAGAAATTTTTTAGTGTTTTTAATTCATTAGATTAATTATTATCAAGTCTTGAAGCCAAGAAATTAAAAATTATTTATTTTAATTTATAGCAACGAATCAAATCCAATAATAACTTAATTAGTCTAGTCTTAATTTTCAGTTCAGAATTTAATAATTAATAATTAATGTCATAATTAATTAATAATAATCAGAAATATTAGAGAGTATCAAACTCTAGCGAGACTATCGGAAAACGCAAAATGCGTTCATATTAGACTTAATCAAATGTGAATGATAATTGACTCATTCGCAACTTAATTAATTCATTGAATATGAAAATGCATACATAATAAAATATTCGTTTTTCGTATTAATATTGCATAAATATATATTCGAAGTTAGAATCTATAAAAATAATTTATTAAGTGTTAATTTATAAAAAATTATATTCTTACATTAAATAATTTCCAAAAGAAAATAAAATATATATATTTATTATTTATTATTTTACATATATATCGTATAATATTTTATTTAATGAAGTAATTTATTGATAGGATGATTCAATAATATGACTCATTGATAGAATGATTGTGATGTATATGATTGTGATGTTAACTCAAGAAAATAAATTTCATTTTTTCCAGGCGTTGAGTGAGATTCGTGTAAAAATTGATTTCTTTTAAATCATAAAAACTGATAAGTTATTTTTGAAATTAATCTAGTATAGTAATCTATCATAGATAATAAAACTATAATGTTTTCAATATTTTGCAATCTAAAATTAGTTCAATTAGTCAAACTATCAAATTTAAAATTTCCATAATTTATAATTCTATTACAATTTAATTTATAATACAAAATGAAAATTATCAATATTAGTTATTAATAATTCAATTTAGGATTTTTATTTTTATTAATAGAAAATTAAAGTTATCAAAATTCTTTATTAGGATTTCTATTTCAATTATTTTATAATTCCAAATTAAATTTATCAAAGTTATCACATTGAGCATTTTTATTTTTATTAATTAAAATTATTTAATTTTTATTAATTAAATATTATACAATTTCAAATTAGATTAATTATTAAAATTTCTAAGTCAAAAAATATCAATAATTATAAAATTTGTATGATGTCTAAAATCTAACTATTTAAAATTTCAACAAAATTTCAACAAAATTTTAAATATCTAAGAAATAAGTAATAAAGAATGAAATTTTAAAATAATATATAAATAAATAATAAACAAATATCATAAATATATTAGAAAAATAACATTTCCAAATTTAAACTAACAATATTTTATATTTCTGATTAAAAATTCAATTTATTTATAACCAATTAATCATTAAACTTCCATCGTTATTTTTATCAAATTATCAAATAACCCTTTAAAAAGTCTAATTCCAATATAAATTCACTAACTTTAAATGCTTCAAACTAATAATCCTTTAATAAATTTATATATAATAATTTCTAATCACGATCCTTGATCCGCATTATCATTCATCGATCACTAACTACCCTTAGAAAATTGACCCCTTTCATTTGTACACTTTCTATGGCAATTAATCTTGTTGTCAGAGCGAAAAGCTGGCTATTTTCGTTCAAAACTTACACCCCCGCAACATCTCCTCATCTCTCCAACGATCCTCAACGTGCGAAATACGACAGATGCAAGATCGAGGGGATGGCCATCCCAACGTTTAACTTCGTTAATCCGATTGTTCCTTGAGCAGTAGTGGTGGCCACGTTAAAAGCGGAGCGATGGGAATATACACTTGTCGTTCTGGGGCATTTTTTCAAACGGATTCCTTGGAGTTCGAGTCTCTGGGGTGGTTCCTGAACACATTTGTGCCGCAACATTTGGCGATTAGGGAAGGAATAGAAAGAGCAATAAGTTACATAAGAGATTGAAATAGAAGTTTTGAAATTTAGTTTAGAAATTTAGTTAGAATAGTTTCTTTAGAAAAATTTCTTTCTTTTTTTTTTTAGAAAAATTATAACTCATCAAAAAATTTGAGCATGTTCATAGAAATGAAAAATTTGAAGGGAGTGTATTATATAAATGAATTTATCAAATTAATGAATAATTTTTAGAATATAATAATAATGGAAAAATAATGAATCCATTAAGGAATAAAAATTTTGGAACTCTTATAATAAAAAATTCAAGATATTATGTGGAAAAATAATGGAATAATTATATAATAGATTAAAATAAAAATTTTGGAATTTGCAAAAATTTACTTTTATAGTGACCAAAAATTATAAATAAATTGTAAATAAATATTTGAAATAATAGTTTTTCACAAAAATAAATTATTAATATAAGAAATTTCTTGTTCAAAAAAATTATGTTTATTGATTGAAATAAATTATAAATAATTATTTTTAATCTTACAATTAGAAATAAGATTAATAATATGGAAGAAATTATGAAACTTGAAAGATAAAATATAATAATTTAATTTCATTTTAAAACTGGATCAAGAAAAAATCTAAAGAAATTTAATTTTGTAAAATTTATAAAATTTAAATTAGAGAATATTTTATAGAAGAAATTATATAATACATTTTCAAAGTAATTATCAATGAATTAAAATTATTTTCATTGAATATTTTTATTCCATTTCTTGAAAATGCTTTCATTAAATTTCAGCTAATTATTATTTCAATTTGCATTTAAATTAGTTCGTATTCGTGCAACGAATTAGCAAAGCAATTAAAAATTAATTTCGTTGTTTCATTGCTGGTAATTTTCAGTACATTCTTGTAACATTCCTTACACAAATAGCTACATAAAATCTAAATAATAGTATCAATATCATTAAAACATATTTTCATCCAATTTTCTCCAGTTTTAGAAATGGCCTCACATCTTAGTCATCCTTTATAAATAATGAAAAAATCCATATAAATAATTAAAAAAGTTTAATATTTGCATTAATTTAAAAAAAACTATTACAATTATTATTAATATGAAAATTTCTTAAATTAAAATTTAGATATTAAGATTGATTAAAAAAAAATTATGATTGATCTTAATCAATATGATCAAAATCTATATATTTAAAATTAATTAAAGAAAAAGAAAAATATTACAATAATTATTTTCGATACTAAGATTAAGAAATTCAACAATTTACATTAAAAGAAAATAATTAATTGTTTCAATTTTACCAAAACGATATTAAAATTAAGAAATCGAATTTAGAAAAGAAAAAATAATTGCAATTATTCTTGATATCAAAATGAAAATACAAAACATTCTCTTCTGATATTATATTTGTTATTTGAATTAGATCGATAAAATTCATCTTGAACATGCAAATCAAAAAAAAAAAACTAGTCAATCAAAAAAGTAATCTTATCATTCTTTTAAGATTACATTGATCAAAGTATATCGATTTTTTCGACATTCTTACAATTCCATCGAGTTCGAAGACCCTTGCATATTTCTAATCATTCCGACATATTTACATTCGCATGTGAATGCTGGACTTAATATACCAATTGTTTATGATCACATGAATCACGTGCACGCGATGCAACCTCTCCCTTCTTTCTTTGATTACTTTAATCACATGTATTATACAAACGCAGCCTGTAAACCTTTCTTTCACTCATATTGGCTTCTGTTTTTCTCAACGAAGTTGCGTTTGCGGTGGAATATCATATCTTATACATGCGTACAAGTCTCCATTTCTTTAAGTTTCTTTCTTATCTTGTGGTAGAACGGAATTATATTTGGCCTATCATTTTTTAAAGAAAGATTTATTTCTTTTTATAATTATAGTTCTATAATTGAAATTTGAAAATATTTTTATGGAAAATTTATTATTTTTAATTTAATATAATAAATAAATAAATTTAATTTTCTTTAATTTAATAGAAGAGATGTGAATCTAATATATTATATTTGAATATTTTATAAAAATTTAATTCTCTCAATTAGATTTTATTTTAAATTATTTTATTTATTATATTTGTATTTAATAATTTTTTATATTCCAAGATTTTGTTTTGTGACTTTTGTTTGACAAAAAGCATCTCTTAGAGAGAACTTTTTTCTTTAATATTTCCTGATTTATTTTTAAACGCTCAATCTCAAATTTTATAATGATCATTATAATAATGATCATTTATATTATTAGTTATTGTCTTAACTAAATTAAATTTAAAATTTGTTTTAAATATTTGATTTTTCAAATCCTCGATCCTTTCAATTCTTTTTTCTATAATATCTTTATTTAATCTCTTTACAAACACTAACATAAATTCTAATAACGATCAATTAATATTCTACTAATTAAATTAAATATCAATTTTTTTTTAATTAACATCATCCATTAACAATGCTCAAAAATTATCGAAAAGATTTCATCTTTTCAACTTTTCCTTTAAAATATTCTTTTCCAATTTTCTTATAATAGGATCAACCACAAAATTTAATAATTATTTATATCTCTGTTAATTAAATTAAATTTCAAATTTTTTTTAATTATTTGATGATAAAATATCCTTTTTTTCTGTTTTCCTGTGCATTGTACTCAATCAAGATGAAATATAAGATCTAATAATAACTTTTCCAATTGAATTAAATTTCCACTTTTTTTGAAATTATATTATCATCTGCCTTCATAAAAATGCATCAAACATTACCCTCATCCTTTCAACCTCACTCTCCAAAACTATTCCTCGCAATACATTCAACCACAAACATCCTCGATCTTTAACCAAACTTCCTGCTCTTCAAAACTTATCTTCACTCCTATTCCCGTTCCCGTTCACTGATTCAAATATATGTTATTATTACATGTATTACGCCTTGAGGCTCGCTCGCGTTGCCACCTTATGTAATCCACATAGTCGTGCAAGGATAGAAATGTATATCCTGCGTTTCGTAGAATAACAACAGGAGTGAGTGATTTATTGCAAATTCTGTAATTAAGAAAAAATAACTAGTTAAAATTTCGAATAAAGTTACTTTAAGTGATAGCTTTATCTAAAATGCTTGAACATTTTTATTCATAGCTATTATATCATATTATATATTGATTCTTCGTATAATCTTGATCATTTGGCTTTATCGCGATTATTCCATCGTTTAAATAATAAATTATTGAAGTAACTTACTGTAATGATTTTATTCTTCTTTTAACTTCAACCATTAAAATTTTGCCCATCTCTGTCGCAAATCGAGACAGAGAAGCACGCTCACCTTTCGGTGAGTCAGGCAGCGAAACGGCCATAGATTTCGAGTGAGGACGAGGAGAATGAGAGACGAGGAGAGGCTCGTTCTAGCCGAGGACTAAGTAGCTCGGCAAAGATCACGGCGTCGGGCGTGGGAACAAGGCCCCTCCTGACACTGTGTACGATTCTCTCGGCACACGGTGAACATGACTAGAACTTCCTCGGTGTGGCTCTGCTTAACAGTACTTGGAGTGGACGAGTCGAGTGGGTCGAAGGAGATCAGGATGGGATATATTTCTAGAATCTATTTGGAGAATTGATTTTGATAATAAATCTAAAAGTTGGACTATAAAAATGTCGGTTAAGCTTTATTTATTAAATTATAAATGGTAATAAAATATGAAAAGATCTTATTCATAATATTTTAATTTTAAGATTTTTCAAGATCTATAACAAAATATAGATCTATAACAAAATACTGAAATCGCATCGAAAACAATATTTCATTCCAATATTCGTTATTAAAAGTTTGTAAGTTTTTTAATATAGTTAAATTTATTTATTTGTATTCTGATTCAAAAATTAATTATTTCTCCTTAATTTTTTTTTATTAATTTTTATAAAAAAATTGATTCTATATTTGTCTAATTCTTCAAGATTAATAACATAATATATAAAAATATTTCATTGTATATTGTATAGATAAAGTTTAGTTTTATGCTTGAAACATTGATTTTAGTTTTTTCCAAAAAAAGCGACAAATAATTAAAAACTTCATTTATAACATTATTATGAAAAATAAATTTATGTTGAATGAAGCAAGATGGAGACATAATGAAAAGATAATAATAAAAATAAAAGAAATATTTTATTTTATCTCTTACTTCGTTTAATAATTAATAACTTAATAAATAAGTCTCAATCAACATTTTTATATATCAACTTTTGTACTTATTTTGGTTTTTAAAATTGATCGAAGATATTTCACTTATAATAAAATATTGACACTTTATAAGTAAGTATACGGACGAGTTAAACATGAATTTGAACTTGAAATGACCGCACAGTTGAAACGAGTTAATAATGTTTTGCTATTATTTCACTTTGTTCAACAAGAACGAAAAGTGAATGAACTTGTTGAACAATTGTTGTCAATCAATCTTGAAAAAATTACGCACAAGACTCGTCCAGTATTGTTCTCGTTGCTATTAGTTTTTCAAATAATCATTCTTGTTTTGACTATATAATTATTTAAAGCATGACTCGTAATCAATTCGATGATGTTATACCAGATATTAATGTATTCGTAAAACGCCTTTCGAAAGTTAATTTTAGAACACAAATAAAATAAACAAACGTAAAAATTGATAAAGAAAGATATCGATTTAATAAGCAATTTAAGTTTGTGAAGCGAGATGAAAATAGAATCTCTATCTTTGTTTCATTTTGTATTTTCGTCTCATTTTATCTAATGCAAATTTTTATTTATTTTAATTATTCTATATTTAATAAATAAAAAATATTTTTCAACTATTATTTTTTTATATCAACTTTTTTATTTATTTTATATATATACATTTTTATATATTAACATCTATATATATGAAGTTTAATTCGACATTTTTCTTTCTTATCGTGAGAAAGCAACATAAATATTATAGTACGTATTATAATATTATAAATATTATAGTATGAATATACTATAATATATTGGCGTAAATCATGACGTGAATCGATAATTTTCTACTGTTGGGAAAATTGTAGAATTGTTTTAGATATTGGGAGTCATTGTAAATTGATTTATAAGTAGATTGAGATTTTTGAATTGAAAAAGTTGGCGAATTTAAAAATCAGAACATTTGATACAACAATATATTTGGAGTATGATATCATTTTAATTATATATTATTAGTGATATATTTTAAGAAATATTAAATATTTGCTTATAATTTTGAAATAACTTCAAAGAATATTTTTTTATTTTCTTGATTCATTATATGTAAATTCCGCTCTTGATCAAAGAAATATGAAATATTTCGTGTAAAATAATGATAAAAAAAATTATAAAATAGTGATAATCGAAGTCATGAAATAAAAACATATATTGGGAAAAAATTTAATTTTAATAAATAATAATCATATTTAAATATTTATTTTAACTACACGATTTATATGTTTGCATATAAATAAACAAAACTAATTATTGTATTATAAAATTATAATTGTATTATAGTATTGTATAATTGTATTATTAAATTATCTTAAAGTTAGATTAAAAGTTATTTCAAAGATTCGAAATTAAATCACAAAAATTATCATTAAATTATCTTAAATTTAATTTCAAGAAAAATAATTTAAATATTCGTTTGATATTAATACAAAACCAATTATTAAGACATCAAATTATTTTAAATTTTATTTAAAAGAAATAAATATTCAAAATAGAATATCGACAAAAGTCAAACAATATCTAACGACTTATAAGTATTACTTACCGTGACACTTTTCTTATCACGCCAATTATTCTTCACGATAAAAAGAGTTCATCGACCAAGAATTCAAGAAGCGTCAATTGAGTGCAATTTTCTACTAGTGATTTTTCGCGCCCAGTATCCCAGAAATAGATACGTATTACGGTGAATGGAGGGTGGCTGGCTCGGTCAAGGCTCCGTTTATTTACATCGTGCAAAGGACATCGCGTTCACATCGCGAAGGCAGTTGGCCCATTGTTACATTGACTCCCTATGCAACGAATTACTTTCACTTTGGCACTGTGATAATGCTGGGTGTAGCAACGTGTAACATAATATTATCGCTTGAAATTGGATGTTGGAATGTCTGTATGTGTTATAAACGAAATATTTTCAATGATTTGTTGCTTTGTTTTGAAGAATTGTTATTTCAAATACAAAATTAGACGTAACTATTCCGGCGACGCTGTATCTATTTTGTCATTTGTTAAGTTTGGAATAGAATTAGAATATTATTGATGAGATCTGCTGAAATTTTTTTTTTAAAAAGTCATTATGAAGTTTAAATATTATTATAATAGAATTTTTCAAAATTTTAAAAAATTAGATATTTTGTAATTGAAATATTTTCTATGTTTTTTATTTTTTATTTTATTTTAGGATTTTCATGAATGTCATTATCAATTAAAAAATTTTTATTAAATTTGTTTGAAACTCTGAATGTTCGTAAAATTAGCTTATAAAAAGGGAAAGTTAAGATTTTTTATTTTCATTGTTAATATAATTGAAGTTTAATACAGAGTATATTCATTCTAAATTTCACTTTTAGAATTCTACTTTCCCTTGGATTATGATATTAATTTCAGTAATAGATGTTGGTCTGCAAAAAATTTTTATTCGATTATATTAATAATTCTCAGAGTAAAAATTTTTCAATAAAAATTAAATTAAATTAATAATTCTTCGAAAAGAAAATAATTAAAAATAACAATATTCTATAAATATCCTTCAATTATAGGAATAAAATTTATTTTTTTAGTAAATTTTATTATTTTTTCAAATAAATTTCTTAAATATTTTTAAATATTTCAATTTATTTATATTATTTAATCATATCATTTTCTTTAAATACTTATTTTTTATTAATAAAATCATAATAATTAAAATGAGTTTAGAATAAACATTCAATTAAATTTCTATTAATTAAATAAAAATAACAATAAATTAAAATCATCACAATATTTTCATAACTTATTTATATATATTATTTTTTATTTGGATTTTAAAAGTTTCAAATAGAAAATTTCAAAGTTCGAGAAACTCAAAACTCTTTGAATTTCAAAAAATTTTAATTGACTAATCTCTAATATTAAACTTGTATCTAATATATTATATT
>NW_006263643.1:49113-60335 GCF_000469605.1 Apis dorsata | reverse complement strand
ATTATATTAATATATATTATAATTTCACAACTAAAAAAAATTTAAAATATAATTATCATTATAATTATTATAGAATATTGAAATTATTATAAAAATAATATCAGATTGTTAGCTAAAAAAATTTTTAAATATAATACAACATTTGAAATTATTATAATTTTAAGTTATCATAGAAAATATTCCTTAAAATATTAAGTTTCTTCATTTTTAATATTATAATATTAATATTCAATATTTATTATAATATTCATTAATTTTACTAATAAGAAAAATTTAAAATATAATCATTGCAAAATGATATTTGAAATTGTTACAAAAATAACTTTTCAGATTCTTACCGAAGATATCATTTATAAAATATCTACAAAAAACAGCAAGTAAAAAAAGAAAAATAAAACTTGATTATGATTTCGAGGTGTAATCGTAGCATCAAGTATTTTCGATCCAAGATCGCGCGATTTTTGAACGCGCGAACGCCAATATGTATATGTATACGCGTCAGATGCAAGGATCCAGGAGAGGTAATATACTTCCGTGCAAATGTGTGTCACGAGTTTCCCACGAGATGAACCGGCGAATGGCAACATAGGCGCGGGCATAGACCAATTACTAGCATAAGACTCTCATTGAGTCGCGATTTACGCGCGCGATCGATAGATTCTGGCGAAATGCGTTCGCGTTTAAATCTCTGATGATGGTAAATGTATTATTCCTCACGAATGATGACATGAGTACTCATAAACTCGTTCTAAAAGAAAATTATTAAATAAAAATGTATCGATCAAATAAATGAAATTTTGTTTTTTTGCGATGGTAAAAAAAATTCAAAAAATATAGAAAAGTCATTATTATTTATAATTTTTTTAACATTAAATTATCGGTCAAATCATTGATTTTAAAAATTTGATTTAAAATTCTTTATTCATTATTTTTACATTTCTATGTATGATTTTATTTATATAATATTATATAAATATGTTCGATTAATTTTGCAATCTTTAACTTTTTTTAAAAATTCTTTTCGTTTTTCGATGAGAGATACACATAATATTTGAATAAAAATAGACATATATGAAGTATTGATATATTTGTGAATACCTTTAGAGAATTGATTCTACAGGCAAAAAACAAACACAAAAGTTGTTATATAAAAATGTTGTTAATATAAGTTATAATTATTTAAAACGACAAAATGAGACTGCAGTATGACAAAAACAAAAGTATTTTATTTTTCCGTGCTCATTTTATCTAATCTAAAGTTCAATTATAAATGATTATAACTTATAACTTAATAAATAAGTTTTATTAATATTATTAATTTTTATCAATATTTTTATATAACAACTTTTGTTTTTACTATTTAAAATCTATTATTAAAATCTATACTATTTTAAATATATTAATATTTTATATAAAGTCTCTAATATTAACTGATTTAATGTTTTGAAAATGATTATCTAAGTTTGACAAGAGTTAGATTTTTAGTAGTTAGTATTAGTAAGTAATTAGATTTTTATAAATGAAATTACAGAAATAGAAATGAAACAAAAATATGTTTCATTTTTGAAATATCATAATATGCATTTGATATTTTATATCTTTACATTTTGCATTTAAATTTTTTATACATGCATAAACTTTCACATAATAATCTGAAAAAAGAATAAGAATTAAACAAAAAATGTTTATTTATGAATTGTGGCATTTTTTTTGGAAATTTTAAGTGCAATTCACAACATGATTTTAATTTTAAATCTCATTTATAGCTTAATAGTATTTCAAATCAAATTTATAAATAATTATTTAATTTATTATATATTTCTTTATCGTAAAAAAGAAATAATAAAAATTTTGCGATTACTTAATATTTGTATGCAAAAATTTCTGATGAAGTTTTTAGAATATGTTAATTAATGAATATTAAGCAATTCTATGCTTGAAAAGTTTTATTGAAATCGTTCATGTTGATTTCATATTTAGATTATATGTAATAATTTTTACATTTTATAATAGTAATTAAGAAAATTTTATTTGTTGTTTAAATAGAAATATAAACGATAAATATTTTTAGTGGAATAATTAAACGAATCTATCACTTTTAAATTAAAAAGAACGATTAATTAAATTTTAAGATATTAGATTTAACACAAAAGATTTTAATTTAATTAATCTCTATTATAAAATATAAATATATATATATGATATAATTTAAGATTATAATATAATTGAAACAAAGTAAAAAAAACGATAAAAATCGTTATGAAATTAAAAGTGAGATATGAATTTCGTTATTTAAGTTTATATTATCATTAAATACAGAAAAAACATTAATTATTGATGTTAAAATTTTATGCTAATAGTTCTCAGAATGGTTTCATAGTAAACCAGTAAAACATTCTTGTTACGAAAATCATCAACGTAAAATATACCTTTCGTTCGTTTCATCGTGGAACATTAATTATAGTCTGGTAAATCAATAGACAGCAAAGCATGTCTTTGTTATGCTTTCTTGCTCACTTTCACCTACCAAACGTTTTCTTTCCCATTGATATACTGTTAATTCAACGACAACTGATCTCTTGGTCATCTGTTCATTTTTTAACAATCCGCCGACTATGTTGAATCAATTTATAAATTTTAATTTGATTTTTATGATAAATTGTTTAATATCAATTATTTAATCCAATATTCTAGAAAAACTACAAATGTTTAAAAATTTTATTTTCTAAAATTATATTTCAAAATAATTAAATTTATTCACAATCATTATAATAATTCAATTTCTGTAAAAATTTCCTTCAATGAATTATACTTACTTCTCTAACCTTCTTTCAATTCCATTAAAATTTATTTTCCAATAAATGTTTCATAAATCTTCCAGAAGAAAAAGAAAGTATTAATCATATTTCTAAATCGAATGTTTCATCGCTTCATCTCTTATACGTATCGATTTCTCGAAAGATCACACGCGTGTCTAGAATCATCAATTCAGTCCGTCTTCGAGCTTACGGCAACCAGTTCCAGAATGTAGCTCAATTTCATCCAAGAGTAAACACGCTAGTAATGTAACCATGTAAAAATTAACTAGGTTTTATTGCAATCACCTGCGGAAATCGTAATTTGTCAGAGGCACGAAGTTTTGGGATCCGCGATCGCGAAAATCGGGACTCGAATAAGGTGGCCTCGTTATAACAACGTGATCGATCAAATGTGATCACTATGATTTACGGATTTCATAGTGGATTGTTTGTTTACACTATCGTGAGGTTATGTTACGAAGTTGTGTACGTTATGTAGAATACTGTGAATATAGGTTACATTATATAGAGTACCGTGAAATATATTACATAGAATACTGTGAAATATATTACATAGAATACTGTGAAGTTAGATTCGTTATATAGAATACTGTGAAGTTATCTTATATAGAATATTGTGAAGTTGTGTATTTACATTATGTAAAATAATATAGTTACGTACATTATAAAGAAAATTATATTCTATATAAAATGAATTCAATTTAGATTTATTAGAACTATCAAATCAAATCAAATTAATTTTAAATTTTATTAAAAATATAAGTACTTTTAGCAAAATTAATATTAATTTTTATTCAGATAATATTGTTCCGATTCGTCTCTTTATACGATTTACTATCAAATCGTGAAATTGTGTATATTATATAAGGTATTGAAGTTATATATTATGTAATAAATTATATTCTATGTAAAATGAATTTAATTTAATTTAAATTTATTATTAAAATTCAAAATTAAAACAAGTTAAATTAATTTTAATAAATTAAGATTTTTTATTTTACGATTGTTAAAAAATATGTACTATATTTTTAACAAAATTAATGCTAGTTTTTATTCAAATTTAATATAATGATTCATTTCTATATACCATTTATTATCAGGATACATAAAATTAAGTATATTATATAGAAAACTATATTCTATGTAAAATGAATCTAATTCAAATTTAATGTTGGAAAATCAAAATTATCAAATTGGCTTTAATAAATTTGGAATTTTTATTTTAATGATTATTAAAAAATATAAATATTTTTGTTAAAATTTTTTAGTTTTTATTCAAATAGGAATATAATTCCAATGGCTCGTTTTATTATATATTGACACGATTTATTGGCAAATTGAAGCTATATATAATGCATTAAAGAAATCAAATTATTAAAATAAATACAATTAATTTAATTTAAATTTAATATAAGAAATATGAAGTTAAATTTGATTTTAGATATATTGTTTTTATGGTACAGAAAGTCTATATATATTTTTAAAATTAATATTAATTTTTATTCAATAAACAATATAATTATATATATTTAATTGTTTTCAGATTTATATAATAATCACCTGTATATAATATAATTAAAAATATGTTATATATTATACATATATCATTTACCTATTAATAATAATAAAAAAATTATGATTTTATGGAAATTAAATCTGAATGTTTTCAATTTCTATAAGAATGCATAAAAATATTATACATATAAAGAGTATATAATATAATAATAATAATTGCAATTATTATATGTTTATTCAAATAATAATCAAATATATCTATACATGTTAAATCTAATAAAAAATATTTGTTGAAAAATACAAATTTATAAAATCGGATTATAATTATATTATTTAAAAAATTTAATAGATAATATATAATATAGAAATAATAGATATAAAAACAATATATTAAATAATATGTCAGAATTAACTTAAAAAATGTATATAAAATGTTAAATCAATTAATGAAAACAAATTGGTAATCATTAAAAATTATCAATGAACAAATGCTTTCATATTAAAGATGACAAATTAATTTCATAGATCAATTAAGAAAACTGGATTCAGCAGTTTCTATGTTAAATAGATTATCATGAGATTGCGGTTAGCCTAAGATATTAAACCGCAAGATACTGTTTCTTTCATTTTCCTATGTCGTTTAACAAAACAATTTTTAGAAAAATACTCATATAATAAATTAACACTTTTATATTTTTACACTATTATTTCTTTCCATTGAAAGTAATATTAAATATTATAAATTCTCATAATTTTAAAATTAAATTAATTTTAAAATCGAATAATTATAAAATAGAATTATTAATGAAATCTATAATAAATCTATAATATAATAAATTTATAATAAATAAAATTGCATAAAAGATATTAATATCTAAAAAAAATAAAATTTTAATATCTAAAAAAATAAAATTTTATTAAAATAGAATAAAAATTAATAAAAATATTTTATAAAAGAAAATATAAGAGAAAATTCATAACACAATATTTAAATAATTATTTACATATTTACACTGAATAAACACTTATTAGTTAATACCAATTATAAGACAAAATCTCGTTAAGCAATTGAAAAAATATCTTTATTGGGCGTTGGATCATCGATCTCTGTTATACAAGATTTGCTATACTTTTATAATACTATAAAGCGTGTATGTTTATTAACACTGTTCCCATATCGATCATTGAGATCGATAGAATTGAATTCAAGTGATCGAATACACAATGATAAACAATAACCTCGATGCAATTATCAAAACTCATTAATTAATCGATGATCAATTTTGAAATCGATTTATGAATCTTTATTATTGAAATATATCTTTTAACGATGATATAATATATAATATATATATATACATATTATATATATATATATATATATGTAGAATAAAAATTGTTTTTTTTTCTTTTTGAGGAAAATAATGTTGAATAGAATAAATAATCTAGTTAATGAATTTTTTAACGCTCGGTCGGTAAGGATATTTTTTGTAACTTTGAGTTTTCGAAAACTTTAAGTTTGTCTATTTATAATTTTTCGAAAATCTAATTTATAATTTTTCGAAAATGATTTAAAAAAATTTTAGAATACTTATTTTTCATTTACAATTGTTTATCCAATTAATTAAATGTATATTTGATAAGTTCTATAGCAGAAATAAAAATCTTTTTGATGGAAATAAAATTTTCAGGAGTGAAATGTTAATTCCGATATAAATCAAAATTACTATTGAGAATCAAAAATATATAAAACTATATTTTTTATTATTATATTTTTAAGATAAGTTTAATCTTAAAGTTTAAAATCTTTATTTACAAAAAACTTTTTTTCATAATGAAATAATTTAATTTTTCCATTTTCATTATAGAAAGTATTAAAAATTGATAGTTATTTAATGGCTAATAAAATAATGATTCTGTTTCATTATATTACAAAAACAGATATTAAAAATATTATGTTTCTACATTTTAAAATATTAACAATTGATAATTATTGAAATAAAATAACAATTTATTATTATGAATTTATTATTTGAAACATAATTTTTATAATTTATTTAAGAAAAAAATAATTAATTCTTTAAAAATCTTAATGCAAAAAAAATAAAAAAATATATTTAAGATATATATTTTCAAAAATTTTCAAATTTTCAAATCGTTTTAATAAATTAAATGTTTGTCAAACAAACCATTTACTCTAATTATATTGTTATAATTTTATATTAAATATATAAAATTATACTACATTAATACTACATTTCTATATATCATAGAATTAAAAAAACAGTAATCTTATCTTTAATAACTATTCAATTCTGTTCTAAGTTTTTGTTATCTTCAAGTTATAACACCATTATCTCATTTCCATTTTATAATTCTCTTCCGCAATTTACACTGGTTTCATAATCGACGCATGTTTCGTTCTTGTACTATTGCATTACTAATCCATGGTTAGATCGAGGAAAAGCTCGTCGTGTTCCATTCGTTTGAACCACCCTCGACCACAAGGAGGTGACAATTACCAGAGGCTAAATGAAATCACGGTTGGTTTGGCGGGAACGAAAACGACGAAGAGATGCAACGGTACATACCGCCGTATTCCCACGGTGAATTGCGATTGAGACTAGGAAACCGCGTCGAGGAAACACACCTTGGCGTGGATAATCGTCCAAGAATCGACAACAACCGCCGTCTGATGTCCCGTTGAATTCGAATCTTCGCTCGTTTCGCGCGTGAAATCGAGTGGTCGTCGTGCGCCAACTGTCGTCCATCCGGCGGAATTCAGTCATTGTGGAGTGCAAGTTTCGTGTGGGCCGTTAACAATGATGAGGCAAAGATGAAGAGATTTGACTAAGATTTTCCTCGTAAAAATATTATTTCGTTATATGTAATTGGAGAATTTTATAAATTTAGAAGAATCAAAGAAAATTGAGTAATTTTTCATAAGTTAAAAAATTTGAAATATTTTTTAGTTATTGAAAAGATTTAATTAGAATTTTCTTCATGAATTGTTTTGGAAAAATTGCAAATTTAGAAGGATCAAAATGTGAGAGATTCGATAGTTTTTCTTTGACAGTTTTTTATGATTTGAAATATTCTATATAATTTTTAATTAAATATTTAAGCAAAAGAATTTAATTATGATTTTTCTTATAAAACTTTTGTTTTTTTATATTTTTTGAAGATATGCAAATTGTTATTTTATATCTTCGACAATTTTTTATAAAAAAAAAGATTTAGAATATTTTGTATAATTTTTGTGTATTTTAATTAGATATTGCAAAAGTTAACAAAAATTGTTAAATTATATTGGTTATCTGTTTTTAACAATTTTTTATAATAAACATATGAGTAAAATTTAAAAAATGCACAAATTGATTTGTGAATTCTACAGAAGGAATATTTCTTATAAATCGTCGATAAATACATTCTCGATATTAACGGTACTCCATTGTCGATATATCGATAAAGATCTGTGATATTATAAAATTGTGAGAGTTTAATAAGAGAATAAAACAATAGACTTCTAATTAACCGGAAACAAATTAGTTCTCTTTTTTATGCAGATATAAATACATCCTGTATTTATGAATAAATTCACTACAAAGGTATGATTTAAAAGGAAGAAAAAATGTAAATAAATTATTGAATAATGATAAGATATAATCATGTTAATATTAAAAATAATTTTTTAAAAATATTTCTTTAAAATTTATCAATAAAATTTCATTTTAAAATAAGAATGAAATAAAAAAAAAATTACAAAATCAAAATGATATTTATTTTTAGAAAAATAATAAAATATAAAGAAAAACATTTTAATTACATCACAAATTCTAAATCGCATAAAAATAATTCAAAAATCAAACTTTCTCTAAAATATATATACACTCTATAATTCTTCAATATCGGTTGAAAGCCTTGATGCTTCAAGTTTTCAAATTGTAACCAATTATCAATAACTGCATCCTCAGATATCGAAACTCTCAATTAGCCAGCAATCCACTCTCAATCTTGCTTTCGAAACTTTACCAAACTGTTTCAACAAAACAACATTCCTTATATCTAGTATCTTTCTCGTGAAAACCAACAAACATGTATAAAAGAATGAAACAAACAAAATAAATCAAAATAAATTCTCTCAATAAAAATCTTTCCCACCAAAACAATTTTACTTCACGAAAACGCAATTCCTCAACTCTATATTGAAAAATAAGGAAGAAAAAGCGGAACAATCGTTCGAAGGGTTGCACGCGATCGTTTCTTCCAGAACGATTATCGATCGTGGATTCCCTTTGAATCTTGGAAAAATAGTAACGGTAACTCTTGGAAAAGAAATATAAAAACTTTGTTCGCGCCAGAATGACAAACGAATTAGAAATTAAAATCATTCGACTGGTTCTATATTAGTCTTCTTGGTAAGATCGTGAGAAACTGACATCTGTTCGCGTTGTTATTTTTGCCTGATGATCCATGAATCGTGACTGCTTCGATTGATCGAGAAACTGGAACCGCGGTTTCGGTTCGTTAGCGAATTAATTGCAATTCGAATTAATTGTGGTGCAAGTTTTTTCTAAGATTTTCTATGGAATTTTTATGCTGTCTTTGGTAGCTAATAAAATCATCAATTAACTATGTAAATAGATACATATAATAAATAAATATAAAGAAAAATGGAATATGAAATATATGGAATAATGGAATAATGATTTTTGATTCATTTGTTGGAAATTTGAAATTTTATATTATAGTTATTTTGAAAAATGAATACGATATTTTTTTTAAAAAGAAAATATTTATATATAAGTTCGAGTATAAGAATAGTTTCGAGTAGTTATAAAGGATAGTTTTGGTAAAAATTATTATATAATCAATCAATTTTGTAATAATCAATTAAAAAAATTAATATGTAAAAAATAATTTGAGATTTTAAGAATAAAGAACAAAGAAATAAAGAATAAAGAACACGTGAATTAATGAAAATGTTATTAAATTATATTATCTATATTGTACATTATTGAATGAAGAATTTTATTTATTAAAAATCAATTTTGTAAAAATTATTATAAATTCCTATAATAATTTATAATATTATATAATATAAATATTTATAATTTTGTTATTGTTTAAAATTATAATAAATATTTTATACATAATAGTATAAACATTTTATTATAATTTTAACAATAATAAAGTCATGCAAAATTTAATTTTAAATATAGCAATTAAAAATCGAAAACATTCGAATTTGAAGAAATTTAAAAATTTCAATAATTTAAAACGCAAGTATTATCACCATGTTTTTTTAACCAAATAAACAGTGTAAAAAATAATGGAAGTCCTTTCTATATTATGATGGTCAGTATCATATCTAATCAAAACAAATGATAACCACAAAACGAATTACAGTGAGAAAAATTTGCACATGAGCAGTAGAACATAAGGACATGGCGGAAACCTGCAAAAGTCGAGGAGTGGTGCACGCTTCCTGTCATTGTTAACGGCGCTTTTCGGCGTGCATCCGCTCCCGGAGAAAGCGTATCGGCCGATACTCCTTACGCCGCGGCTGCTTCCGCTCGAATAGCGTGCGGTTTCCGGTGCGTGGCGCACGTACGATGAAGGTGATACACACCGCCTTCATGCGCATATCGATAGTCAGTCGGAACTGGGCTGCCGCTCGTGACGGTTGTGGTCCACATTAGTTCTTAGATTTTTTATTTCTTTTTTTTCGTCTGTTAAAATCCTTTGTTGGATCTACTTTTTTTTTTGTTTTATTTCTAAAATTGTGTGATTGATTCTAACTTTATAGTTTTGATTATATTTATGTAAAGAAATTGGTTTTTTGTGAGCATTTTTGTGATAAGAATTTAGTGATTTTTTAGTAATTTTATAATACTTTTTAAATCGTAAGGATTATTTTAATTTTAATAATAAGGATTTTATGATTTATTTTTTTTTTCTTTTCATTTTTGAAATATTAATATTATATTTGTCGATCATATTAAATTAATGAGTGAAGAGTCATTACTCGTTTATAAATATTTTTAATATAAATTAAAAAAAAAAGAATATGTATATTTTTGAGATACATATATTTTTGTATTTGAAAAATTTAGAATAGTTTAGATTTTTATTTATTTATATATTTTATATTTAAGAAAAATAATCTTGATGATTTTATTATATTAAAAATTAATTGTCATTTTTTAATAGTATTAAATGAACTTTAATTATGTTATCATTTAATTAAATTATCCTGTTTCGATTGTTGAATTATAATTAGTTGTTTGAACGAAATAGATAAAATATTATCTTAAATGTTGCATGCAGAGTATAATCAAAATTATCAACTTCCTTTTATGTTTGTCTTCTTTAATTGGAATAAAAATAATTAATTATATTTCATATAGTAGACTAAACATTGAATAATATTCAATCACAAATCAGTACAAATCAAAAATAATAATCATTACTTTGAATTTGCTCATTTTTATTATTTAAAATAAAAAATTACTTACAAAAATTAATTTCAATATTAAATATTTATACTATTAATACTCACTGAATTCAGACAATTTTGAATCGATTTGGTTATTTTTATTTTAATTAAATTATTTTTAATAATTATTAAATTATTTTAAACAGTTAAAAATTTAAGTTATATTATAAAAGATTAAATATATATTATATTCTGGATTGTATTATATATTTGTATACGATTTTGATATATATATTCTATTTCTACTAGAACATTTATTTCTAAAGCTTAATTTATCAAATTAATTTAACAAAAATCTTATCAAAGCTAAATACATCAAATATATCATTTTTATAAAATCACAAAAATTTATAAAAATCTAATCTTCTCAAATACATATCTATGCATAT
>NW_006263643.1:40039-48771 GCF_000469605.1 Apis dorsata | reverse complement strand
AAAACATCTATATCTAAAATCAATTGATCATCACCTAAGAAAACATCTATATCTAAAATCAATATTTATAAAAAATATATTAAAATATAATATATTTATAACTTTTATATTTTAATATAAAATATAATTTATATTAAAATATAAAAGTTACTTATCAGTAAAAAATAAAAATTATTCTATACTTCGAACAAGATTGATCGATTTCGAATCTCTCATGGATTATTGAAATGGCTATATTTCCACTCTGGGAACATCCTGGACGTAGCCTGGGAATATCCTGTCAGAACTCCTGCATTCCGGATCGGCGAGTCGGAGTTATGAAATACCGAAGTGGAAACGCTCGAGCTGCCACGAGAGGTGGTTTTGCATTTCAGTTTCTCGATCAAATTCCATCTATGCTTGGTCTCTATCTACTGCATAGTATCCACACTTTCCTTTCTCTCTTCTTAGCTGCTTTTGTTTCATGCAGACCAATTGCTTTGAAAAAATTTTCCGGTTACTATAAAACTTTTCTCTTATTACATATTATTTCTTAATTACAATAATAGAATTTCTGGAAAGAAACATAATAAAAGTTGGATAAGTACGCACGATTTACATAGAACGATTTACGTAAGTGACTGGTACATTATTAGATTGAAGGTAGGCTTGCTCAAGTCTCGAAAACTTCGGGAAGAATCGGAAAAATTCGAGTGGTATCGAGTTAGATTTTGATATTCTTGTATTGTTCGAAAACTTGCTTTTATTACAATATTTCTATTTTATCTTCTCTTATAGTATAAATCGTACAAGTAAATAGATCATAAAATCAAATATAAAATAAACATTTATCAGATATTAAAACTAGTTTTGACATAGATATACATAAACAGATTTAAAATCTGTTTATATTATTCGATAGTCAACACGCATAGTCAACACAATTTATATATGTTTTTGCGAGCATCAATAGAAAACTGTTTACATACTGTAACATAAACACTTATAATTGATAATAAAAACATAAATGAATTGTAATTAATATAAAAATATATATGAATCAAACTATATTGAACAATATAAATTTTATAATCAGATAAAACTTGAAACTTTAGAAAAAAATACAATAAATGAATCAATATTATTATATCAATATAATATATATCAGTCAATATTATTTAATTAATTTACTCTTACTATACATTGTACTATAATAATATAATAATCTTGATTTTCAAATCAATCACATATCATTTTCGAATATTATTCGCTTATATTTATACTCTCAGAATTTCAAATTGAATAATAGAACAATACAAAAATATCGAAATCTTATCAAATTCCATTTGTATTTTTCCAAATTTTCTCAAGTAACTCAATAACTACATTATATGCACACATCTCTACTAAAATAATATATCTTGATAAAAAATAAAATAATATATCACAAAACATATAATTTGTTTATATTTTTGATTTTTTTTTTCTACTCATCTTTTTTTAATATTCGATAAAATACAAAGGAAATTCCAAGCTTTAATCGAAGTATATTGAAATTAAAAATCACTATTACGTAAATCTAATTTTCAAACATCAATTTTTGTTATATATTAGTTATATCAAAATTAAAAATAATTGAGATTCATTTTAAAAACCAGTGTTTTTCAGAACGATATATCAATTATTTGGAATTTCGTTCAGAAATCATGTAATTTGATTCAAATCATGTTTCGTAATTATTAGATATGTGGATCGCTAGCGGTTCCTTTTTACTTTTCTGTTGGGAAGATTATGAGTTTTCTTTGATAAATATATCTTTCAATTTCGTGGGTTCTATATTAGAATTAATTATATGATATTGGTATACTACATTTTATGGTATAATTCAGTTCTTCGATTATTGTAAGTTTTAAAAACACTGATTGTATTTAATTAATAATTAAACAATAATATTTAGTATTTCAGTATATTTGTATTAAATTTGTATTAAATATTATAAATAATATTTTTATATTCGTCTCATATATTTGCATTATGTTACAATATATTTTACAATATATTTTACAATATATTGAAAAAATTTAAAAAAAATTAAAATTTAAAAATTGTTTTAAGAAATTCATTATATTTATTATGAATAAGTCTTAATAAAGTCTTCGGAATTATTAAATTAACATGTTATATTTATTTGATTGTTGACAGCACCAAGATCATCCAGTGCAGGTACTAACAATCTGCCACCCCTAACGTTCCATCAAGTTCATGGTGAGAACATCAGACTTTGCAATGGCGGGACTATTGCCAGAAGATATGAAAGTTTTTGTAGAGGTATCACATTCAGCGCACGTGCTGTGCGGGTTGGAGAAAAGGTAAATTTCATGAAAAATTATTTTTATTATTAATTTATTATTAATTTGTTATAACACACTTTTAAACATATCTAATGAAAAATCTTAATTTATAGAAACTATACAGTTTTTTAAAGTACTTTGATCCATTAACATGTGCCAAATATTTTCTTCTTTATTATAAATAAATATAATTTAATATTATATTTGTTAAAATTATAATAATTTTTGTTCAATATTTTGTAACAAAATACTCATTAATAGAAAAATCTCATAAAGTTTCTTCTTATCTATTTTAAAATCATATTAAATATGAAAAAATTTTAGATTATTAAATATAAAAAATTACTAAATAATTATAATTCATAATTTATAATATTTATAACAAAATCTTTTAAAATCTTTAAACAGAGTTAAAAACTACTATTAATAAATAAATCAAATCTTTTTCTTTATTGTAAAATCATATTAAAAATTATAATTTTTCACAAGTCCTAATCATTAAAAATCTTATAAAAAAAATAAATTATTCAAGATTACTAAATAATTTAATAATAATAAACAATAATAAACAAAACAAAATTATTATTATTTAAATTGGAATTCTTTTTGGATTTCTAAATCTACCTATGAAAATATTAAAAAAAAATTTATATAATTATATAAACATATACATATTATTTGATTTTGTTTTCGAGTTATAAATTCCTTAATATACTATACTTATTTATCTTTAAAAATTTGGTATCTATTTATCTTCAAAATGATGCATGCAAACATAAGTTTGAAAATGTTTTACGATTGATTTTTTTACTTTCTCCATTTTTCCAGATATTATTTGTATTTTCTGAAAATTTTCCAATATTTTCACGGAATATTTCGACACTATTAATGGACATTCTTTACATAGAATTTAGAATATCTGACTTCGTTTTATAAATAATAGAATTAATTCAACTACTTTTAACAGAATTATTCTAGCATAAAATTCACTATAATTCAAAAACAAGATCAAATAAAACATGTTTGTATAAATTTTATTTATTATTTCCATATGTATTATTTATCATTTATCCACAATCTATTTATTATATATTAATCATTAAGAATCTTCTTAAAAAATATTCAGAGACATTCAGATTACCAAACAATTTAAACAAAATTGTTTATTATTATCTATTATAATCACACAATTAAAAATCTGTCAATTAAATCCGCAATTACGCCAAGAACAAGCATTCCCATCGATGTTAAAACCAGCACGCATAACACAAGCAGTTACCGAGGTCGATGCAATTAATCGATTCAAGCTATAAATATTTCCCAGTAGTGGAAAACACCATTTTTCCCGCGTTTCCTCGTTCCCTGCGCATAAATCGTATACACCAGAGTGGTGGTTAATTATGAGAATCAGGTGACACTTGTTCCGCTCTATGATTTTCATTTACATTTTCTATATTCAAACCAGTCAAATAATTGATCTTGAAGAAATAACCGAATTATTTATTTATTTGAATCGATGATTTAACTTTGCATTAAATTTTATTAGATTTCTTCTCAAATAAGGAATTGAATATATGTTTAGTTAGATAGTTTAGTTTAATCTGATTGGAATGAAAGTATATTTATATTTATTATTTTTTTTATGTAAGTTGTAAAAAAATAAAGAAGAAATATTAATTAAAATGATTGTGAATTTTAATAATTAATTATATTATATTTTATTTATTTATTATTGATTATTCTTCATAACATAGATAAATAAAATAATTTTTTATAATTTAATACTTTAATATTTTTCACTTTTCATATTATATTACAATGTCATTTTTATTTTATTACAATAGTTTCTGATTAATTATTGTTTCCTACAACATATTATCTACAATGGAAATGGAAAAATTAGATATTTTCGAAATGCGAAATATTTTCAACAAATATCTTTTATATTTTGAAAATAGCTAGATTTTTTATTTATCATATTACAATAATTTATATATAGGATTAAGATTAAAATATTAGGACATTAAAGATTATTCTAAATATAAAAAAAGAAACCCAAAAGTTAATATATATTAAAATATCGAAACTTACTTATTATCCATTATATATATTTATTATCGAAACAATTAAGTTGTGTAAGCAGTTGAGATTTTTATGAGATGAAGCAAAATGAGAGCGTGACGAAGATAGAATTATTTTATTCTGTATACATCTCATTTCTTTTAACACAGATTATTATTATAATATAAATTATTATTATAATTTAATAAATAAATCTTAATCAAGAATTTTATATATACCAATTTTTGCATTTATTTTGACTCTTAAAAGATAATTCACGAATATATTAATATTTTATAATTGAAAATTTAAGTTTTATCTTAAAAATATAATTTATTTCATGTTTCTTTTCTAATTTTCAAAAAATTCTTCGATTGTTCAATAATTAGTTCACTCAGTTGATTTATATTCGTAGATTCGGAATGCAAGCGCGTGACATGATTGTTCTTCTCTCTTTTTATCCTTCACTCGTCTTCAAAGTGGAAGAAAGCGTAGGCGATCATTTGAAGGCTCTTCGTTGATTTCACTAAATACCTTGGGGATCTAGAATTTTCACTTGTTGTACGAAATCTAAACGATTTATTGTTTGAATTTATTTTATTTTATGATTTTATTATATTAAAACTTTATTTTTTATTGTTATTTATCTACTTGTATCAAATTGTAAAATATTAAATTGTTATTATGTTTTGCATAATTAGGATTTTAATGGAATTTTACTAAAAATATATTTACTTTGTTATTATTTAATAGAATGATTTTTTTTGCTTTAAAAATTTACAAATTATTAAAACAAAAGAAATTGAACTTTAGAAATATTGATGATTAAACTAGTACAGTAAACATCCATTTGCTAAATATTGAATATGATATTGGAATATTCTTCAAAGTTTTATGCGTATATATAGTTTGCGTATAGTTTTATGTGTATATTTATACCATTGTTTGACAAATAATTAAATTCACACATAAATCTACATGTCTTTGATATATAATCAGTATTGCGAATATCACTCTGTAGAATTGACTTTATATAATAAATTATTAAATCACAAAAATTAATTCAGAGTTTATTATTGATAAAATTATTTTTTGTAATATTATATATATATCATAGTAAATATTAATATGTTTATGTTTACCATGTAGTATATATTATACATATATAATATCAGTATTGATTAGATTTGAATTGCAAAAATTCAATTTTAATTAAATTTTGATTTTATTTTGGATAAAAGAAAGGAATTCTAAAAAAAATATTTAAATTATTTAAAATAAAATATTTAAATTATTCTAATATCCTTTTAATTTTTTTGTTTTCTTTTCTGTCACATTTTTTTTTTAAATTCAATTCAAAAGAATAAATAATGATTAATGAAATTTAAAAGATATATTATAATATCAGATAAATTTATTAATATCCTTCGATTAGAATTTGAAAGTTGATAGAAGTGATAGAATGCGAATTACTATAGTATTTGCGTAGGTGTTCTGGTCTTAGAAATTATATTTTAAATTGCTAGAAGTGTAATCATTTTATTTGTTTATTGAAGCAATTTAATCAATTATTTTTCTATTGAGTTTGAGTTTCTATTGAGTTTTCAATTGAGTATCATTATGTTACATCACGACTTATCATAAAATTTTTTTTTTTTCTTAACGAGATTCATTATAACTTGATTATGAAAAAATTTTCAATATTTATTTAATTCTATTTTATCAGGAAAATCTATTACTATAATTTTCTATTATTAAATTTTAATTTAGAAAAAAGGAAATATATAATATTTCCATATTTAAAAAATTTTTTTAATATTAGGAATATATAAAATCAATTGTCATAAACAGAATAGTTCAATATAAAATTAATAATATTTAAATAATATAATAATATAATATAATTTAATAATTATATTAATTTTATTATATTATATATAATTTATTATAAAATTAAAATAAGATATATAAATATTCCAGAAAATAATAAATTGAAGAATTAACCATTTATGGAAATAACATCTATTTCTTAATTGAAAATTTCTTAATTAAATTCTGTAAATTGGAATAACATTCAAAATAAATATTCAATAATAAATATAATAATAATCATGAACATGTAATAATATAAATACTTTATGATGCATATTAATAAATTAGATATTTTTATCAAAATTAAATAACAAATACTAAATAATTTATTTACTGAATTTATTAACTCATTTAATTGCAATTTACTATTCTTATGAAATATCTATATTTAAAAATATATGATTTATTAAATTTCAAAAAATAAATTTAAAATATTGTAGTAATTAAAAGTTCTCAGTCTGAATGGTTTTCCTTCTTCCTAATACTTCTGGTTCTATTTATAAATATTTATATTCGTAGAATATTTCATTTTTTCTTTGAAACATCTCGAAACAATCTATTTTTTTAGTTTCCTGATTTCGTAATTTGCGATGAAGGATCATAAACCCTGAAATAGAGGTTTGAACGTAAATCGTTTAAAAGACAAAGCCACCAGCAGAGACATTTAGTTCTAGGAAAGAGAACATCGATTCGAACTCGATATTTCGTAACTTAACTGTTCCCCTGTTGACTATCGCCTTTAGAATTTTCGTCACGTTCAACCTCGTGACATAACATGGCCGAACTTGGTAGCGAAAAAGGCTCGTTGATGAAATCCTCCGATTAAACTCTAAAATAAACGATAAATTCGAATATTTTTTTTTTTTTAAAAAACAATACAATGTAATTTTTAAAAAATCAATTGCATTTTCCAATTCTTTTCATTTTAAAGGAATTTTTTTAATATGATATAATTTTAAAAATCAATTTTATTTCAAATTCTTCCAATTTTAAAAAATTGAAAAAATAGTATGTTGTTTGGCATATTTAAAAAATGACACAATTTTAAAAAATGAAAGTTTGTGTCATAATAATTTTAAGAACACAAGTTCAGGTAGCTATGACCTATTAAATGATTTCTCGTGATCAATTGTAGGCCATTAATTTAATATTTTCATTGTGATATATGGATTTTCAATAGAATCTTAGTAATTTTGGATTTTAAATATTTTAATTGCTAGTTTGAATTCCGTTTAATTTTATTGTAAGAGAATTTTTTTCAGAGATTTCATATTAACGAATAATGACATGAAATTTTGGAATTCAATAAATTAACTATTATAAAGACAAGTAATAATTACAAATTTTCAATTATCAAATTAGAATTAACATAATGAAAAATTAAAAAAAACATAATGAAAATTATTTATGACAGTTTAAAAATGTTGTTATCAAATTTATTTATTAATTATATATTAATATTTAGATAATTTTAAAAAAAATTTGATCAATTTCACATTTCGACAATAGTTAAATAAATTTGTTAATTATCATAATTCTTCCTTTATGTCGAAATCAAATAAAATTTAAAAAATTGTTATTTTTTCATAATCATAACAAATTTCATATTTGATAATATTAATTACAAAATTATAAAAATATTTAAGTTAATAATTATAACAATAAAATAATCTTATATCTAATATAATATTTTTAATGTTTAAATAATAATGTTAAAATAATAGTGTCATTTTCCTAAAGAAATTGTATATTTAAAATATATAGTAATACTCGACTATAGAATTATTTTAACTAATTTTTAAAATTGAGAACTTCCAATTTTTGACAAGCTTTAAAAAGATATTAAAGATTTAAGATATCGTAAAACAAACACAAACGTATTTTTTATAAGTGGGAAAAAAGTTTTCTCTTTCTTACGAGTCAATGAAGCGAACAAAATCGAACAAAAAGAAAGAAGCCGCAAACAATTCTCAGAACACTTACCTCCCTGGATAATTGCCGCATTTTAGTCATGTTGTGTGACAGTTAACCAAGCGCTATTGTATATTATAAATACACAATTTCTTTAAAGGAAAATGGCCATTGTTATTTTAGAATAATTATTGTATTTAACTTTTTAAATGTTACTATTTATTATTAAAGATGCACTTGTCAATATTTTTCGTCGCTATTAATATATCGTATATATTATTATAATATATTAATAATATTAATATAAATATTATTATATTAAATTTTTATTTTTTATCACATTATATTACTGTATCATTTTTATTCTTATTATATTACATTACTCTCATCTACATTGAACAAAATAATATATATTAATTTTCATAATGCGTACATATATGTCATTTCTACTATACTAAGAATAATCATAATCATGACATATATACACCACATAATTTAAACTCTATACTATTACTATACTATACTATGCTATTACTATACTATTACTATAAAAATAAA
>NW_006263643.1:32496-39789 GCF_000469605.1 Apis dorsata | reverse complement strand
AAAAAAAAAAAAGAAATTCAATTAATAAATTGATTTAACGTCTCGTTCCAGGTTTGCGTCAAATTCCTCGAGATCTCAGACAATTGGAGCGGCGTGATCCGTTTCGGTTTCACGAGCAACGACCCGATTAACCTCAGAAATGGGCTTCCAAGGTACGCCTGCCCAGATCTGACCAATAAACCCGGTTACTGGGCTAAGGCCATGGCCGAGAGATTCGCCGAAAGGGACACGGTGCTCTTCTATTACGTCACGTCCGCAGGGGACGTGCACTTCGGCATAAATGGCGAGGAAAAGGGCGTGTTCTTCAGCGGTGTCGAGACACGGGGCCCATTATGGGCCATCATCGACGTGTACGGTAATAGCACAGCGATCGAGTTCGTCGATCCTAACAGACAACACTTCAATAACATCAGAAGAGGGACCGAGCACAGCAACGAGGACAACGCGCAGCATAGCAGGCACTCGGCCATGGACGACGCGAGCAACGCGAGCAGAGACGTCGAGAGGATTATAGTTCCGTCCATGCAGGGCATGTCGATCCATCACGAGCCCGACGTCGAGCTGCCTGGACTCAGGTTTCAGCCTCCCGGTGTCATCTTCACGCCGTTACCCTTCCACTCGTGAGTATCTTAAGGACGATCTCTCTTTGTCTCTGATTTTAATCGTTCGAAGGGCGATCATTCTAATCGCTCGAAGGGCACCTTTTGATCGAGCATTAGAATGATCGGTTTTTATCGATCCCCCTTTTTGCAATGCGCTTGAGATAGAACAAAGATTGAGGAGAAATGAATACAAGGGGAAAAAGTTGAAAAATATATATCAAATAAAACACAATATATATATATATATATAATACAATTATATAATATTTTTATAGTAATAGTATATATATTATATAATACAATAAAACACAATATTATATATATAATATTATTGATATTTTGTAAAATAGAATTCTATTTATATATTGTTCACTTAACCATCATCTCTATCCTCATCAATTTTTTGGAAATTGGACCTCGAGTTTCGAGCGTACCGAATGAAATTTGACACCAATCGTTAATTGTTTCAGCATGTATCAATATAGTGCATGAGAAATTCGTCCATAAGAAAATAACAAGAGAAATAGCAAAAGAGAAACAAAGGATCTCCATTTGTTCTGCATGAGCACAATATGTTGATTTAGTAGTAGGATTTTTGTAAACTATGAGAGGATACATTTTGTCAATAATTACTTTGCTTCTGAAATCAATTTATATCAATCCTTTGAAATCATTATTCTGTTTTAATCATACTTGATATATTCATTTATTTTCTTTATCCAGTTGATTCGATTGTAGATGATAACCAATTATGTATGACACGAAATAATATAAAATATGACATCAAAAAGTGAGGCAATAATATCCATACTTTTTATCTTCGCCATTTTTTTCGTGAATGAACATGTAGGATATTGATATCTTGAGATAGATTAATTAGAGATAGATTTTAAGCAACATTTCCTTTGGAAAAATTTTTGTTTCGACTTTAATGAATTACTTTATTAACAAAAAATATTGGCCAATCACGGAGCCAATCATACATTTAAATAGAAATCAAACCACATTAAATGTCAATGACACACGTCATTGGTTGAACTTGAAGAAATAAGTTCAAATAATATATATCTTCTAAGAAAGTATGACGAATATTTATTGGCAAAATTCGAATTATATATTATTCCACCATATATTAATAAACCAATTAATTACTATTTGTTTTAAACAAATTTATTCATTATTCAAAATTATGAAATAAAAAATATTTTTCTATAAATATATTAAATTTATGAACTTATAATTCAATTTCATTTGTAATAAAGAACATGTTTATTGTAATTAATGATTGAAATTAATTCAGATAACAAAAGTCAACTAAAGTTCACTTAATTAAATATTGATGAAAATTTCGATAAATGGAATTTTATTGTACTTAATTTAAATTTATTTAGAAACTTTTTTTAAAACAATAGAACAATTAGAATGATATTCTATTAATTTTTATTTATTAATATATTAATTAAATGATATAAATTAGGTAATGTGATATAGATTTTAATAATATTAAGTTTTAAGAATTCTAAATTATTTATGTAAAATTTTGATTACTTCAAAATTAATAAAAAATTTACTATTTCATATAATATCATTGAAAATATTTAATAACTTATTTTTTAAAAAATAATTTATTGTTTAATTAATAAAATATAATAAAAAATTAATAAAATACTATTCTAAGAAAATGTTTTCGTTTTAAAGTTTTCAGATAATTTAATTATAAAATTAAAATTGAATCGGCATAAGGTTTCATAGTATGCTATCGATTCGTTCGTGGCTATACTGTTCAATTAGAATCGTTTTCCGGTATCGTTTGTCTTCAAACTCAATTTCCGTCACGTATGTAACTTATTCCGTGGTCTTACAATGATTGAATATTAATAAGCTCTTTTTCATGTATTTTAATTCCTACAATAAAGTTTAAATTTTTAATTTCTTTCACAAGAAAACGAAAAACTTACTTGATAAAAACTTTAAATAATTTAAACATAATTAATTATATATTATGCAAAATATTCCATTTATAATGAAGATTATAGTAAATCATAGTAAATCATATATGAAAAAACATTCATATTTAAAATATTCAATATATACTTTATGAATTGAATTAATATTTTTTCAATAAAAATTTAATAAACGTTCACTGTTCAAATGAATTTATTATTGTTTAAATGTGAACTGATTCAATGATCTTAACATTTTATACAATCAAGGAATACTTTTCTAGAAATAGAAAAGATTTAAAGATCAAAAAATACCAAGAAATTTTAATCTTCAATTTAATTTAAAACATTTTTCTTAATTTTTTAATTGTCTAATATTATAAAATTATGTCTAATATTATAAAATTAACGATTTTTATTGATTTTTAATCTGTGATATAAAAACATCAATATCAAAGAAACTACTTATAATGTTATGCTATGATAAAATTTCTTATGGATTCAAATTTAAAAACTTTAAACAAAAGCAATATTAATAATTGATATAATTGAATTCTACAATAGATCATAGATCATAATTTCAAGTTTTAAACTCTAAAAAAAATTATCCGTATTTAGAAAAATTGCATTTCATAAATTAAATTTTGATACATATGACTAATTATAAAATACAATTTTTTTTAGAATTTAAATATTAAAATTAGAAAAAATAAATTAAAACTTAAAACTTAAAACTTATGATCTGATTTAGATTTTGATATTAATTATTACATTTTCAATATTTTTATTTTCAATTCTACAAATAAAATGATTTACTAATTATTTTATTCATTTCTTCATTTTTTTAGAACTCGAGGCAGAAACATCCGTTTTAGTAATCAACAGTGCGTGGCGACAAGGACCGACACGGAATTCTGCCATGGCTATGCATTTACAAGCCAACCACTGCTACTAGGCGAACGTTTGGTCGTTCAGATCTTAGCCACAGAACCGATGTATGTTGGCGCCCTCGCTCTAGGCTTGACATCTTGCGATCCGGCTCGACTCACTCCAGAAGATCTACCAGACGACAGCGATCTTTTATTGGATCGTCCAGAGTATTGGGTAGTTTCCAAACATGTCGCATCGAGTCCTCAACCCGGTGACGAAATAGCCTTCACAGTGACTCACTTTGGAGAGGTCCAAATGAGCAAAAATGGCGGACCACCGAATGTAGTAATGCACGTGGACCAAAGTCTTCAATTGTGGGCATTCTTCGATGTATACGGCAGCACGCAACAAGTCAGGATGCTTGCCGAGAGGCCTACATCACCACCTAGACAGCGCCAAAGCAATCCTTCACCGGCGACAGTGTTGCAACAGCAACAGCAGCAACAGCAACAACAACAGCAACACTGTAATCACAGTAACGCGGCCACAGAACTATCCAGATTCTCAGAAATGGTTCAGTTTAAACCAGCCATAGGCGGAGGTACCGTGCTCGTGGTGAATCTTCCGCCTCAAACAGGCTATGTCACACCGTCCTCGTCTACTCCCCAACCTACATATGCCTCTGCCGGACACAGAAATCAACACGTTCATCTTCCAGCAACAGTTGCCACCGCATCCACGGCGTCAACGTTGCATCCTGGATCATCCAGACAATCCTCGCCACCTTTGACAGGCACTATGGCCAGTACAGGATCCTCCACTTACGTGGAGCCAGTAAATTACCAGAGTCTCGACGGTACTCTCATCTCTCAGGCATCTTCCCATCTGCAACAATGGAGCGAGGGCCTCCAACCTACGCCTGGTCAGCCCAACGAATGTTCAGTTTGCTATGAAAGAAGCATCGATAGTGTGCTGTACATGTGCGGCCACATGTGTATGTGCTATCCTTGCGCCACACAACAGTGGCGCGGCAAAGGTGGCGGACATTGCCCACTTTGTCGAGCAACCATCAGGGACGTGATCCGGATTTACAGATCCTGAACGATGGCGCAGCCAGTTCGCGAAAGGAACGGTTCCAGGGGCTGATGCTTGGCCAGCTCGCGTTAAATCGTCCTCTCGAAACAAGCAAACGCTGTTTTCATTGTACAATTCATCGTACGCAACATTTTGGTGTTCTCGTCTGTGGAGAAACTATGCTTAGGATAAATAATATCTTCGATAACGGACTTACGTAGAAGCGTCCAATTATTCTTCTGCTAATTCTTCCGCAGATTTGGTCCTATGTTGATGAGTAGTTTGATTGTTACGAGATTCTCAGGATCTTAGAATTTTAGCAAACAATGAAAAAAATGTAGAAATGATGTTTCGGATGAAAAGAAGTGATTTAAAATTACGTTTGTTACTACCAAATTGATATATAAGACGAGAACATATGGAATATCTTCGTTGGATCGTGAAGACGGGAAAAGTTCTGATTCATCGACGGTTTTGCTATCCTCGTAATGTCAATGAGATTTATATTACTGAACTATACAAGATATTCGCACGAAATAGATGGAAAATTTAAAGGATTCTAAACATTAAAACAAAAATAAAAGTTGATATGCAAAAATATCAATTGAGGCTTATTTATTAAAGAATGAGCAATTTAATTGTTTATAATTTAATTGTTCTTATTGCTTTAAATGAAGCGAAATCTATCTTCTATCTTTGTTTCGCTTCATTTAGTGCAAAATTATATTTCTTGTAACTTAAAAAATAAGTTTCAACCGACATCTTTGTATATCAAGTTTTATTTGTTATATTTTGGTTTTTAGTATTGCCTCTTAAATCTTTTATTTACTTCGTCCGCACATCGTATACCAGTTTCAAACGAGAGACATAAAGATTCTGTATACGCGTGTATGCCTCTGAGCTTCACAGAGAATAAAGGAAATGAGTGAACGTATGAAAGATAGAAAAGCGAATGAATGAAGAGATTCAGAAAGAAAGAAAAAGAGTAACATTAATCTTAGATATTTTCACAATCGATATTATATATAATATTATCGCTACCGTTATTATCATTACAAGTTATTGCTGTTACTATTCTCAGCTCTTCTTTAGTTATTATTTTCATTTGTATGATTAGTAATATTATTCATGATTCAACAACGACAACAGTCGTAAGTTATTCTTATATGAGAATAACTATATCGGCGAATACCATTATTTTTTATCACTTCAGGCGAATAAATCATCGTATCGACAAAAGTATCGTCATTTGTATCCAACTTTTAGTCGAGATCGATATCGTAGCGTGACTTTTATTTAATGATTAAAAATAATACGCCTCGTGTGATTAATAAAGCAAGCGCCTAAGGCGTGCATAGGTTAGATTTATGTCACTTTTATATCCCCATCTGGGTTTTATGTTATTCATTTTCCTCCTTCGTCTTTTAATTTGCTCTCGCAGAATTGGAACGACCGCGTCATAATCGTGTCCTCGAGCTTGCAAAAAGACGCGCGAGCGCGTGTCCTTTCCTCATTTGTTACTTTCGACAATAACGCTTGGATATGTATGTGTAACTTTGAAATTATTAGCGGTTTGAACGATACCATAACTGGTGGTGTGTGTATAATCGACTGCTATGTATTACGTCGTATGTATTACCAAAGAAATAACGCGACATGATTCCTCCCCGCTCTGTGTACGTTTTCAACAAACTCGTATGCAGCCTCCTTCATGCAACCAGCCTTAAAAGGACGATGGTTTTTGATACGTTTTAGAATTTAGCGTTACCGTTTTTCTACCAAGTTCGCGCGCCTTCAATGCTATACAAAAAACGAACGTAGTCTCGTTTCCGGCAGTTACAATGTGCAGATCGTAAATAAGATGTTCAAAATTTATATTAGATTATGACACTGACGCATTAGTCTAATTGGCGATTGAGGCGTTTTCGAATGTAAATTATGTTTTTTTGGAAAAGAATTTTTGATATTTTAAAAAATATTAAAAATATAAAAATATAATTCCAAATATTAAAGCAAACTTTGTTCTTATATAATTAAAATTTTAATTAATAATATTGAAATTTAATCAATATTGAATTAATTGTATTATAGTACATATTATAGTATTAAAAATTTCCAAAAAAATATAATTCAAGTTCGAAAACTTTTATTAAAAAATCGAGGCAACAAAAGTCTAAAATTGTTCATATACTATTAATTATAGATCTAATGAGACGTTACACATATCTTTAACTGCAAACCTCCGCATTATATTCCTAACTTTATTGAAACGACAAAAGTACAAGCAAAGTTACTATACATTAGATTGCGTAGCGTTTTAAGAATCAATATTTAGAGGCTTTTATCAGTGTTGACGACTAAAAGGAAATTATTTGAGAAGCTCAATAGTCAAACAGACGTTAGTTCATCAAATTTTTATATCTTCGATATCTAAAAATAATCTTATAATCCAACGCTATAATAATTAAGTTTCTATGATTCTTTTGATTATGATATCTAACCTCTCTCGACCATTGAGTTTCTCACTTGTTATGACTAAAAATAATTTATAGAATTTTGTAGCGTCTCGTACGATCATTCTTTTACTATTTAATGTCTCGAATATATGTTTTGCGATTGTAATTTGTCTGGACGAGTAATCACTGCCCCACGAGTTTACATTATTTTGATGCGGGCAAAATATAAAATTGATTGGTCGTGAAATGATAACAATAATCTCATTGCACGGTCAGTTGAACATCAGAGGATCATCCTCCCTATGTAAAATTGCTTTATTTTCGTACAGTAACGAGACTCGCCAAAGG